>NW_026599294.1:300000-461109 GCF_023634085.1 Falco cherrug | reverse complement strand
TGCAGAGCTACAACATTACAACCACTGATATTTAGATGTCAGCAGGTGCGACCCCCCCTCCTTGAACTTGACACCAACTCCGGCACTTTCAGAACCTCCTGTGCTCTCCTATATCCTTTTTTATTGCCCCAGGAGCAGCCTCTGTCCCACGCGAAGCAAAAGGTGCCATCAGCTCCCACTAGCACCGAGGCCAAGCCCCAAAGCACCGAGGCTCACCAGGAAGGTCAGCAGACCAAAGGCTGTTTCCCATACTAAGAGGAAAAGACAGCGACTTTGTCAAGTCTCCATTTATAAAAAGGCAGCTCTGTGGCCATCGCTGCAATACCGGGGCTCGGGCGAAGGCAGAGACGTGACAACGGGTGGCTCTAGCTGGGGCTGAGAAGGTGGTACATGGAGACCAGTACTGGGCAGGGCTTGACAGAGGAAGGGAACTGGAAGCCTCCACATCACGGTGCAGGTAAAACCCCTCCTTTCACAGTGCAAAAAAAACCCAGCCAAAAAACCCCAACCCCACCACAGGTCAGGAGGACCTGAATGGGCTTCTCCAAACAACACTACCCTACTTGTCCCTCCCCATAAGCCCCGTGTCCAGCTGCTGGCCCTGCTGCCCAGCCCACTCTCAGGGCACATGGCAGCAGGGCAGCAAAAAAGGGACGCTACGCTGGCACCAGCACGGCTTTTTGGTGGCAAGCTGGGGGAGGCAACGCAAAACAGTGAGCGTACAAGAAAATCTACCTTTGCTTCCAGGGAGTCCTCTGCATCTGCTGGCTCTTGGGCAGGATCCCCCACTGCTCCCAGGGCTTCAGCTGGCTCCTCTACGCATCCATCACTGACACTGCTCTCTGCAGATGCTGAGTGCTCCGAGCAGGCTCCCTCCTCCTTCGGTGGCTGGGGTTTGATGAACAGTTTAGGTGCTGGAGGGCTGAACCTGGAAGAAACCGTAACTTCCATCATGAAGCTGCAGTAGGAGGGAGGAAGACCTGGACAAGCAGCTCCTTGGCAGGACGTGGCCCCTGGGTGGGCACTGGTGCCGCCAGCCCAGGAATGGATCCGACCTGGCAGCTCCAGAACCAGGATGCAGCAGGTCAATGCTGGGGGCTGCCCAGGGACAACGCTGGTCCAGCAGTGGCAACTGCTTGCCATGAGGAACTGCAGATATCAGAGGTGAACACCTTGCAGGGAGACAAAAGGACAAACTGCACAAAAAGGTGGGACTGAGACACAAAGGGGCAGATCTGGATGGCGATGCGCCAGCACAGACCCAGCGCCGCAAGGAGGTTTTCAGCTCTTCTAGGTATTTACCCTGAATTCTCCCCTGGGCGGTTACGCACAGCTGCGGGTCAGGACCAGCAGCGGCGATGGCAGGAGCAGGGACGGAGCCCGCCGCCTGCTGTGCCTGAACCCCGACAGAGCCGGCACGAGCCCAGCACGGGACACCTTCGCACACGCAAGGAACACGGGAAGACACGTCAAGCGGCTCCAGGCAGAGACTCGCAATTAAACAGCCCATTGATCCCCGATGAGCACCAAAGCAGCCGCGATTAGTACTTTGGGGAAGGAAACGCTGGTCATTTTTAATCAATCTATTCCAATCGCGACACCGAGATTCAGCTCCCTGCCGTGCCACAGGTACTCCTTGGCTGCAAAACAGCAGCTCGAACCGCACCTCGCGCCACAAAGGCTGCAGCTCTGCTGAAACGAGCTTATAACCGGTGTGGCACGTCCTGATGCCATCATTACCTCCCCAGCAGTTTCTAAACACAAACTGTTGGAGGACAAATTTGGCAAATGGTTCAGCAAAGCAGTTCAACCGCTCGTTTTGCAAACAGAGCCGAGTTTATCCTTTGAGCAACAGCAGCCAGTAAAAAGCATATGAGTTAACGTTTTCAGAATTCCCAAGTGACTCTGACTATGGTCCCTGTATGAAATTGCAGCAGGTGCTCACAGTAGCTCTGCTTGGATTTCCAACGCCACGTGGAGGGACGCGCTCAGGCCATGCCTACCTGCCGCTGTGCCTAGTCGTAAGCGTTCCCCCCGCCGTCAAACACGGCACATTTTTTACAGCTGGGAATTCAGTGCCTTGAACCACGGGCTCCAAACAAAGATTTGTCTTTAGTATCTAAGGCTGGTTTTCATTTCTGGATTACAGGCTCTGCTCTTCATAACCCGGAAGAGATCCCGCCTGACTTGCCCTCCCTACAGCGACATGCAAGAACACGGCTTGGCCCAGGTGAGCCCCTGACAGCCCTCCCTCTGCCTGCTGCTGGGACGCCACGGGGACCCCGAGCAACAGCTCGGCACCGTCCGTGGGGAAGAACAAACCAGGGCTGGAGGGGATGAAGGTGCTCGCTCAGCCCTGCAGCGCATCGCCCACCTACGGTCCCACCCACGCAACCTCTGCTCCTCTCAGCCCAGGCACCCGGGTGCATGTTGGGGGGCCCTGATGGGCGACCAAACTGCCCGACACCTCCAGCGGCCGCTGACTTGGGCAGCTCTGTAAGGATGAGATAAATCCAGCTCAGCTGGGACAGTGGTGCTTTTGGGCAGCCTGCAGCTGCACGCTACCTTTCCCTGGTGGCAGGGGAGATGCCCGCAGTGTCAGGCCACCAAGAGGAGCACCTCAACACCCTCCAGCCACGCACCAGCCCACGCACCCGTTGGGCGCCTGGGTCCGGCCGTCATCGCAGCAGCTGTCCCAGAACCGCTCGCTACGATGCACATGGTGAGGAAATGAAACCGCAGCTCTTAGAGTGGCTCGTGATAAATACTGCGGCTGAGTAACAGCTCCCGAGGAGAGGGAAACCCCCGAGATGGAAAATCCATAATCATTTATTAAGGTACCTCTAGTTCTACAGAACGGTTTGAGGCAACTTCACCAGACCGTGGTGCCTAGACAACAACAGTATTTTTCCCTCTAAAGTAGAAGCCCTCTGGGACCCAGCGCTGGGAGATGATGCGATTAGCAAGTCCTGCTGCGGCGAAGCGTGAAGCAGCACAGCCAGGGACTCTTTCCAGTGGGGGAAAGTCAAAACGAACAACAATGAGCATCACATGAAAAGGAAGGGAGTGAGGAACCCGAGGTGTCAACAGAAAGCTGATCTCTATGACACGACATCTTCCTGGCACTGAAGGAAAGGGGGTTGGTCCTGGGAAAGAAGGGCAAGATGATGAGATGTTTGGCATCAGCCCAGGCTTGAGGTAACCCTTTCTCAGAATCAGGACCTTCTGGGCAGCCTCCAGCACTTTCAGAGCAAGGCTGTGAACGCAGGGATGAAGGCAAGGAGCAGAGAGCGGCTCCTCCACCTGCAGAAGGGACCAGCCCCAAAGCAGAGGGGCCAAAGGGCTGCGGAAGTGCCTCCACCAGCACGCTGGAGCGGAGATGAGGAGCCTCCTGACATAAGCAGGTCAGCCTGGGGCTGGAGGGGCTGACAGCAAGGTGTTAACCCCCCTGTGTCCATCTCACCCAACCTGACCACCCGTCAGATGAGACAAAATGGATCCAGGTATTAACAGGGGGGATTCAATGGCAGCACAGGCACACTGACAGCAGGGAGAGAAGAGTCCTTCCTGCTAGGGCCAGGACAGCCTTGTGCCACCCACCATCCGAACCGCTGAGACATTAGGAAAAAAATCATCTCAGCCTGTCTCTTGGTTTCTGAGCCTCCTAAGGACACAGCTTCACACCACTTCCCACACCCACCTCCCAAAATAGAGGAGCTAGAAATCACACCGCTTCTGCAAACTGCGCGTGAAGATTCAGGCAGGATGACGTGACCTTGCCAGCTCAGGCTGTGCGAGAGCCACCACCAGCAGGACAGACACCCCAGAACGGTGATCTGAAGACCCGAGGTCCCTGCAGGTCCTGCCAGCACCAAGGACACGTGCCAGGAGCCACCACCCCTTTGCATTAAATGCAGGAGTTTTAACAGCGCTGAGGCTGCTGCCCTGGTGCGTGGCACCCACACGCCCGGCATCCTTGCCCAGGCCCCCAGGGACCACACGCTGGTGCATCCCTTCGGCACAGCCAAAGCACCGGGGGAAAACAAGCCCCCCAACAAAGCCCGAGCTCTGTCACAGGGCAAAGCACCAGAGACCACGCGCCCCTGAGGCATCTAAACAGGCTTACGGACCCCGACGATGCACTTTGATTTGTCCTGCAGGCCAACAGACGCAGATTAAAAAGGGACTTTGGAACAAGCAAGACAGCTCAAGGGTGTTTGCAACTGAAAACAAAACAATGTGATACAGAAGTAAACTCAAAACCTGCCCAGTGCACCCTGTGGGAACACGCGGCTTGAGCTGGGCCACATGGCCAGCAGCTGGGGAAGGTGGTGGTGATGGTCTGCCCTCGCCAAGAGCAAAAACTAGAAACTGCATTTTGTCCCAATGCCCTGATGACTATTTCTTTGCTAGGATAAATTCCTCTGCTGAGCTAAGATTTGTGCATTTACTGAGCCACCCGTTGACATATAGACCAGGCAGCGCGGAGACAGAGAAGCAACATCACTACAGTGAGATCCGACAGCTCCAACTGTCACTGTGCGCGCCCTGGAAATGACTAACCGCACAGCAATGGCTGGACTGTGTTGCTGATATGATTGCTCAAAGTAGCAGCAGTGACTAAAGAGTAAGGAGGAAAAAATGGGTTGAACAATTAGAAGAAACAAAAAAACCAAACCCACTTTAAGCACAAATAGTCTTGTCCAGGCAGAGAAACAACATTTTTCTCTCCTGGCCAAAATAAATGTGTGTGTCTGATTGATGCTGGGAGTCTCTGGCGATCAGCTCCAGCAAGGTTAGAAGTGTGGACGCTTCAATTCTATCGATCTCGCCTTCACGAGACCCGATGTTTGATTCCCTCGATGTCAGACCAAGTTAGTTTGATCTGATAATTTAGAATAGCAACAGTGCTTAATGTAGACCAGAAATAATATCTGACATGCTGCCCTTCTGCTGGGCTCTTAATGAGCCATCTGAGGTGTTAATAGCCTGGAGACCATCTTCATTTCCAGCCCTGACATGGAGAATCACATGGTGTCTGCCGAGGGACCCAGAGCGAGCACATTACTGCTGAATTAACATGCAGAGCAGAAAAGGGAGCTGTCCTAACGTCCACAGCACTAACGAGCCAGCAAAGGGGCTATGCCAAACCCTCTGGAGCAGGGGCTGCTATCCTGCCAGATGCTCAGCTATCCTGCCAGATGCTCAGGACCCTCAGCTGCTACCAACTCAGAGCTGGGTAACTCAGCGTCTGCCGGAAGAACCTGCAGGCTCAGGTCCAGCAAAGCTAGTTTAAGTGGAGATGGGGGAATTAAAAGCTGAAAACTGATTCAGCAGTCACATTTCCAAAACCCTAAAAAAAAAAAAAAAAACCAAAAACCAAACCAAACAGGCAACTGGCCAATAAGTGGCCCCAGAGGAAATTAATTCCACACAGGCTTTGCTCCAATGTGTGTGTTTCTCTGTTATCATAAAATATATGCATTGTTCTACCATCAACATTAGATTTTTCCCTTAGCTTGTAATTAAACCCTAATCTAATTTACCAGGAGATGACAGGGGCTTCCGAGCAAAGCTTACAGCCCTGTTACTCTTTCCCTGTCCACCTCCTTGCACCTGCTTTTGCAGACTTTCCCCTGCATTTTAGGGTCTGTTCTTGAAGGTGCCGCGCATGAAGGGCCACACCAGACTGGCCGTTCCCTGGTAAGACCCCGCTGTGAACGGGCTACCCCAGTGTCCACAGCTTCTCCCCCAAGCCCTCCTCACCGCCATAGCTAATGCCAGTGCCCAGTCTCCTCTAAGCCAAATTCCAACTCCCTAAACAAAACTGATCTCTGTTATTTGCAACAGCAGCACTTCAACGCGCAGTGGTTAACTTTGCTTGGTTTCCCAGGGCATTATGGAAAAACCAGTTGCTACTGCCATTAAAACCGCCCAGACTAGACTTCTGTACTACGCAGAGAGGCCACAGCGGGAGGAACTGCTAGAAATGTGTTTATAGACGTGCTGCAGCACCACTGCAAGAGTGCTTTTGGGCTTGGAAACCACTGACCAGGGCTGGATGCCCTGCCTCCCAGGGATGCTCAGACAAGCGCTCCCACTGACACCTGCAGCTGGACCTACAGCCCCAGCAGAACCTGCCGTTTTGGTGAAAAATGCTGAATCAACTGCACATCGCATTCACAAAACAGCTAACAGACAAAAACTCCCTTCTCCAGGGTGGTGTTTGCCTCAGGCCACCAGGGTCTGCGAGCACAGCTCTCCACAGCAGCTTTCCTTCCCGGGGAACCAGTACGGGGGCTACAGCAAAGCAGCAGCAAGGGACCGGGGCAGCAGCAGGTCCTTCTGGTGGCAGCGCCTATGTAGGCTCTTAGGATGAAATGACAACGTACAGGGTCGGCAGGGATGGAAAACCGGTGATGTTACCGTCCACGTGCCTAAGTGTGGCTTTGTAGCTCCAGAGGCACAGCAGGACTCCAGGGTATGGGCTAAGCAAAAAGCGTTAGTAGTGTCATACAGCCCCAGCTTGGCTGGAGAACATGGTCTCCCCTGCAGCGTCCAACCGGCAGAGATCACCTTTTCCCTGAGCATCTAGCCTGACCACGGCTGGCAGGTGTTATTCCCACCAGGGAGAGTTGAAAGCTGCTTGCCAGATCCCAGGCAAACAGCCTGGGTCTTCGCCAGGTACAGACAGGACACTAGGAAGAGGAGCTTCAAGGAGAGGGCAACGGTGCACATACCTCAGCTGGCTCGCGTGGCCGCCCGTCAGGAATGACCAGTGGTACCGGACGAGAAGCGGGCTGCAGTTGGTCATCTCAATGTAACGCTCCACCTCAGTGTCATTCAAGATGCACCCAAAGTCCACGGCCATGGTCTGGAACTGGAGATTTGGGAAGAAGACTTCTCCCCGAACAGTGACCTGCTCCTCGTGAGGATGCTCGAGCAGCTGTATCTTCAGAGCCTTCTCTGCCACCCAGCTATTCAGACGCTCCTCGTGAGCAGGGTTAAATCCGATGAAGAAATGACGTTCCTCCCCTACCTCCAGCTTCATTGGCTGCAAGGAGATTAAAAAGATCAAACACCAGCGTAATGAAGTCCAAGGCTGGATAGCATGGAACACGTCAATGTCTTAAAGCATGACCTCAGCGTGGGCTTCTCAGCCCACCCTGCACGTTCTTTACAGCGAGTGCCTGACTGCAAGCACCACGCTCTCGTCAGACTATTGCAGGCTCACGTTTCTGCGCTTTGCATCGATACCAGGGGGAAATAAATATTGTCCTACTGAATTCTGGACCCACAGAGGCTCTGGGCTAAACACACAGCCGAACCAGCACTCCGGCAAGCCAGGGCTGCTGCCCTGACTCCAGAGAAACTCCTTTATCCTCACAGCACAAGTGCACCGGCACGGCAGCCTCAGCCTCGCAGGGGCCAGTCACCGGCGCGGCACAGGAACGGTGCCCGCACCTCCACCAGCGCGTGTCCAGCAGAGCCCATGTCCAGCGCCTTCCACCACCGACAGGGCAGGTGCCAGGCGACAGTGGGAGGAGCATCCTCAGCCTTCCCGAAGGCAGAGCTGCCCTCACAGAGAGCAAGCTGCTCTTGAGGTTGGCTGAGGACGGCTGCTGCAAGTCCCAGGAGATACCTCTACTCCATGGCTTGCCCAGCCCTAGGTGCCTGCTCCCTTCTCCTCATGGCTTTGAGCCACGAAGTATCTTCCCAACTCGGGTATTTTTGTTTCTTCCAGCAGCTCGCTTCAGATCTGATTGAGTTGGGGCCAGGCTACTGCTGACTCTACAGGAGACCCTGCCAGAGGACCTCCCAACAGGAACGCACCGCCACATCCCTCCTCCTCAAAGCCCACCGCGGGAAGGTCCTGCTCACCTGGACATCTGCAGGGAGGGGCTGCCGGGCCGCATCACAGACTTGGAAGGGCTGGTCTAAGGCCAGGACGACGCCCAGCGGCAGGGAGGACATGTTTTTTAAAGAAAGAGGCTTATGCTGTAGGCTGAGGACGTCACTGGGTAGCTACAGAAAGAGGAGACAAGAAAAAAACAACCTGAAGTGGCCACGCACCTCCCTTCCCTTCCGACGCATTTCAGAGTTTTCAACCCCAAAATTGCACACATCTCTTATTCACTGTCTGTATTAGTTTCTACCCTTCTACAAGGTTTTTCTTTCAGAACGTCAGGTGCTTTTCACGTTTAGAAACCACAGCATCCCCCAGGGGGCCGGGAAACAGTCTCACATACAGACGAGGGAACAGCACCTTGAGAGGAGGCAGCTGCTTGACCAAGGTCAAAAGCAGAAAGTGAACCCAGAGCGCTTGTCTCCAGTTTACCCTCTCTTGGGCAGAATGGCACAAGACGATTTTCACCCCCAGTCATTTCGTACAGCCTTAGTGGCTCCAGGAGCCTCATAAAAGCAGGGATGGCTAGTCAGAAGAGAAAAGCAAGCAGGATTTGGCCTGGAGGAGAGAGCCTGCAGTAGCCTAAGGTTAGCTTGGAACATTTACACGCACAAACAGCCAGCTAGAAACCTCAACGGTCTGGTTGCAACGTGTGTCCTGCTGTCCCTGCTCCAGTGACAAAGTGTCTGTAGCCTCACAGTCAAGCTCAGCCTAAGCTATTTCTTCCTGCTTATGCATCGCTCTGGCCTTCCTGCAGGGTTCACATCAACTAGGCAGCGGTTGGGAAACTAGTTCTGGATGTATCGATATCCAACAGCTGCAGTGTCATAGCACTCGATAAACCAGAGCACGGGGCATCAAGCAGAACACAGGCAGACATCAGGAACAGCTGAAAAGCTTCTCATTAAGTGAACCGCCCGCTCACAGGATTTTGTGCTTCTCTGGAAGCCTGGGAACCAGAGGAGAGGCCTGAAAATACAGAAACTAAATAATGGACAATCTTCTCTGTTTCAGACACCGCATTGGAGAGGGAAAGATGATGGAGGAGTCAGGACCCAGAGACTAAAGGGCTCCTGTTTTGCATCGGTGTTGTCATCACTGCAGCTGAGGGATGACTGCAGGTCCTTTGAAGGAGGTGAGGCTGAGGGAAACGCAAAGAGCATCCATGCCAAGAGCAGGGAAGGCAGAGAGAGACAAAAGATGACAGTTTTCCTTCACCAGCCTGAGGAATTGGCAGGAAGCTCCATTTTTCTCAGCTTCCCTGCAGGATCGGCGTTCAGACATCCCCATGCCTTGGAGGAGCCTCAAAAACCTCCCTTCATCTTGACTACACAAATGCGTGTCTCTCTACAAGTGGCTACGATCCCCCCTCAGCGCAGCAGCTGCAATCTCAGCTTTACTTTGCTGAAGTCAGAAAACCATCTCATCACTAAGAATACCCTCACTTACTTCACAAAGCACCTCAGGAAGGGTGAGGAGGGGTTTAGCATCGCTCAGCTGCAGCGATCGGCTCTTCCCCCAGCAGCCCCAGCGCACAAGGCAGCTGTGCAACGGCCACGCTGCGCTCGCGGGTCCCACTGCCTCACCTGTGCCCTTGGCGCAGCAGCTCGATCCTGCCTCCACCTCGAGAAGGGCAGAGCTGTGACTGTCCCCGACCCCAGGGCAGCAAAATCACCATCTCTGTGGTAGAACCATCTCGTGGTAACGGCCAAAGCTTGCTCTGGCTCGAATCGATAGCCGAAGCCCCGTGGACTTGGGGAAGCGGTTTAACCATCCCCGTCCCCCCGTGTTTAACAGGCACGCACACCCCGCAGGCTTTCGGCCATCAGCCACGCTCTTCAATGCCAGGATGCAATCCTGAGACTTACCTTCTCCACCCGGAATGCGATTTCTCTGGTAGACACTTGCAGAACGGGATCAACGAACTCACACGTGACGTCCATCTGCATTATCTGTGCCTTCCCCGCCTTGCTCCCCACCACGGCGTGACACAGCAGCCGCTCCTTCACCACCTGCATGCAAGAGTCACGCGTCACCCAAGCAGGTGCTGGCAGGGCATCCACAAAACACGCTGCAGTTGCTAGCCACCCAACCACGGACCCTATTCCTGCCGCAACTTACAGCCACTGCTCTCCTCAATAGCCCCCTCCTCTTGTTATGCTGCATCCTATTTATGAGGGCACTCAGCTAGGCGAGCGATCAAGCCTTCTGCAAGCTGCCACTGAGGCAACCCTTGCAAGCACCTTTCAGATCATTAGGAACAGCAGGAGCTTCATGAAGATTCATTCCACATTTGCTTAAACACCTGGGCCCAGCGGTCCCAGAGCCAAGGAATGTACACCAGGGTTAGCTGGCAGCTCCTCTGCAGAGTTGGATTTCCCCTGGCCTGGAAAGAAGGGCCCGGGGGGGGAGAACACCCCGTGACCCTGCTGAGCTGCCACCCAAGGGTGCTGCCAGACCCGGCTGCCCTTGGGACACCAAGGCTGGCTGAGAGTCTGGGGTGAGCTGGTATGGAAATACCGACAACAAGTCAAGCTGTCAATTATAACGGTCCCTGGGAACACTTTCCCACGTGGATGAACGTCACTCTGCCCATCAGGGCTGGCACGCACTGTTTTTTCTCCTCCAGGACTCAGCGCTAGACAAGCCTCTGCCCATGTTTGTCTACAGAGGAAAAATGATGCTGCTCTCAGACTCTCCCTCTCTTCACAGGTTTGGTGCTTGGGTTTTTTTAACTCACTCTTTTCACCAGATCTATGACCTCACATGTTTTCATTTATTTACAGCCTCTGCTCCTAGCCTAAGCGTAACTTATTTTCTCCGCCCTTCCTTTCTGCCTCAGCACACGACACCCTGTAACCTGCCCTCTGCTTCTGAAGCAGCAACATTCCCTTCAGCCCGCATTTTGGTACCAGCGAGCTGGGTTTATGGTGGCTATGGAAACACTGATGGCGGCCAGCAAGGAAAGCAGCCGGTGCTGCCATGGCAACTTGTGGCATTAAAACAGTTTCTGGAAAGCGCTTGCTCCTCTTCCCAAGGCAAATGTCAAGGGGTCGGAAGAAGCCCCAGCGGAGGTGACCTGGTGGGGAGGGCGCAGCCCTCGTGGGGCACCTCACCTGGGGAGTGCTGGAGGAGCCTTCCAGCACCATCTCCACAGTCTTGCCCGGCATCAGCTCTGTCCTCAGCGGTTGAAGCTTAAACACAGGGCAGGCAGGTTTGGGGCTCTGGGAGGAATCTGTGCCCTTGGTGTTACTGATGGCACGGAGACGGTCACGATGGCTGAACGTGGGGAAGCCTTCTGTTGACCAATACAGCTGGTGGGTGCGTCGTCCTCTGTTTGTCATCTTGAAACGGTAACAGCAGCGATCAAAGCTAGAAGACAAGCAGAGATGGAAAACGTTATGGGAGCTGCTATTTCCCAGCGGTCACCCAGCTTCAGCACCCCGATGGCGTTATCTGACCACACGCCCAGCAACAAAACCACCTCTGAAAAGGCTGACCTAGCTCAAAGCTTCAGCCAAAGCCAGACCTCGGCTGGCCCGAAGTTCAGCATCCAGCAGCTGGTCAGTTTGTGTACAGCAAGGAAAAGCTTCGCAAAGATCCATCACCTCAGGTACTCGCGAGCAGAGCATCACCCTTTGGTGCTCAGCACTCAGAGGGTTTTCCCAAGGTGCGTCCTGCAGGTCTCCCTGCACCAGGCACGAAGCTGGTCTGCCCTGGCTGCAGGTGGGTGGACGAACAGCTCTGCTGCCATTTCACCTGCCCCTGGGGAGCTGCTGCCTCAGGTGGCTTCCTCTGAAGATGCTACTGGGGAGCTGGCAGGGTGCAGAGACTCATCTGGAGATCTGGGCACCAGTTATCCCACCGTCGGGGCCCATCTTACCCCCCTCACTCCCCCATCTCTTAGGGAGCATCCAACTCTCCCTGCCCCCAACGCATCAGCTGAACAGGGCAGATGGTTTTGTGTCTTCGGAAGGTAAACGCACTGTGAGAACGCAGGATCAGCATAAGCTTCGCCCAAGACAAACACAGCAACAAGACCCGGTCTACCAGCTGAGGGAATGGAGTGACAACAAGAGATTGACCACTACAGCTAGATATAAACCAAAACGAATATTCCATGGAAATTGGTTCCATTATGTAAAGAAACACTAACTGCAGGCCAGCGTGGAATAATTATTCTACCCTCTATAAATCTGAGCACCACCAGGAACAGAATTGTTCCTACAACAGTTATTGGGTTTTTGAAAGGTACAGAACACGTGGCTTGCAAAACGCACGTCTGCCACAAGCAGCTAAACACCAACACAGAAGTGACAGATTAGAACAAACGAGTCTTTGAAACACACTTTACAAATGATGTGTACAAGGCTTAGTATGAACCGGTTTTCTGTTGTGGACAGCGGCAGATGAAGGCTAGGGGAAGCTCTGGGTAGATGCCTGATTTGTGGCTCTGGGAAAGCCCACCTCATCTGGGATGTCACCTGGGTCCCCCCAGCTCACCTGGTGGCAGCTCTGCACCCGCTGCCAACGGCGGCTCCCAACTAGCTTGCAGGCAAAGACACGAAGGGGGGCAGAGGACGACGACAGCAATCCCACCCACACTCTCCCCTCCGCTGTGCAGCCCATCTGTGGCTGCACAGAGCACAGGGCACGCTGGCCAAGTGCCAATCTCCCTGTAATGTCCCTGCTTACCTGGGGGGCTTGTGGGTGCACATTTAACACACCCCAACACCCCACCCCACCCCACTAATCTAGCCTCAATGCTTAAGGCAGCATCAACCTCCTCTTTCTAGCCCAAAATTTAGGTATCAGAGCACTGTGGAGCCTCTTTGCAGCCAGCAAAAGGAACAGGCACTTGGAGAAGAGTATTATTCTTGTCTCAAGAGGACTCCGACAGCAACAGCGCTTTGAAAAGGCTTATTTTCTCTCCCATTTATAAGAATGTAGCCAGTTTCAGACACACGCACTAGGATCCGCGAATGCCCCCTCCCGAGCTAAGCTCTTTCAGGTAGCACACGCAATTTATCCCACCCAACCTCAGCCAACCTCTCCTCCTCTCCCGCTCAGAGCTGCTCCTGCAGGCACCCTCGCTCGCTTCTGCCTCGGGCTGCCGCCGCCGCAGTGCTGGCAGACCGCAAGGAAAGCGGGCGGGGGAAACGAGGGAAGAGCAAGCGCCTCTAAAGAGCGGCCCAGCCGGGGAACCGGGGAAGACGAGCAAACTGATGGATGATACAGGGCAAAGAAACTCGGCAGCTCCTGCAGGACTCCCAGGCACAAGGGAAATAAACCAGCACCATTAATTCAGTCGAGGAGTTGCTAACAAGCTACCACCAAGGTTTTCCACTCTTGCGAGAGAATAGACCATAGCGACTGGAAAGGTAAGCAACGTTATTGCAAACAGAAATATGTTTATACTTGTAATGTAGCATTTTCCAGCAGGAGGCTTCTGGGACCTGCTGTTTTCCTCCAGCTCATTCTTTGATAAAGTATGGAAATAAACATATTCCAACTAAAGACAAGTCAGGGACAACCTAGCAACTGGTTTCCATTTTGGTAGCTTCTGAGGGTATCTAACGACTTTGAAATGGCCATAGAACATTCCTAAAGGAGTTCCTGTGGCTTCGGTGAAGCAGAGCCAGGACCTCGAGCACTGAAGAACAACTAGCCTGAAGGACTACAGCAAAACTCCTTGCCGAGCCCACGTGGGAAGTAGGAGCCGAGAGATCCCTACCTGAAGCGGAGGCCCAAGTTGAGCTCCGGAGCAATGGGTTTGTCGGTGACAATCGTTGTGCCCGTGCCGACAGCCTGGACGGGGATGACGTAGGTGTGGCTGTTCTCTATGGACACCTTCACCTCATCCTCAAATCTCTCGGTGTCGTCCAAGTTTGCTATGATGGCCACAGACACCTCGCTCTCGGGGGGGATCACTCCTTTACTGGGTTCAATCCTCCAGCGCGAGCGTTTGCCAGCCTGTAAGATGAGCCAAACAGTAACTTAGGATGGAAACCATGGACCCTGGTCTCCTGCGGGATGCAGAAAAGGATTAAAGACATGAGGGTAAAAACCATGAAGGCTTCGTTTCCCCAACTCTGAGCTACAGTGCCTGGAAACAGCACCCGTGCAGGAGCTCATACAACCTCTGTTTTACCCTCCCTTAACAGACTCACTTTGTTAACCCAGCTTTGTCTGACCCAAGGGATGCTCACCCTCAGGAGAATGCTACTGTCCCTCCAGCCTCCCTCTTGGAGGGCACACCCAGGGAAGCCACTTGATATCTCCTGGCTTCCCGACAACGGTGGCCAGCTCTGCCATAAAGGCTCCAGGCCAGAGGAAGCCAGGACTGCTCCAGTCCCCCCGCAGCAGCCACACGGCTGGGGGATACTGCTGAGACCCCAAAGAATAACTTTGCAAAAGCGGTTGATGAAACCCCAAAGTCTTCTTTCCCAAGAGTCAGGCTTCTCAACAGCCCCTCAAGGGCTGCAGCCCTCTGTTCCCATGAATCATCACCTGCAGTGAGGTGCCCCAAGGCCCTCTGCTTTGGCAAAGTCAGCTCTAAGTGTTTATAGCAGGGCAGCGAAACAAGAAGCAGAAAGAAAACCACAAGACATGTGCCCTGTGGGCATGGCCTGGGCTTCCCAAGCACTCTTTTCCTCTGGGTCCTCACGGGCCTCCCTCTACGGATGGGGCAACAGAGGCGCTGGACCCCTCCAGCCCACCTAAAGCCACATTCACAAGGAGCAAGCTCGCAGAAGAGAAATGCATGCAGTGCTCCCGGGCCAGCAGGAAATGCACTGGGATGCAGACACGTGGCTTTCAAGTGTCCGTCACAGCATCAGTGCTACATGCATCACAGTTCAGCGCTGTGTTTGGGATGACAGGCACCACTCATCCAAAACTCTACAGTATTGTCGAGGAGAGGGTTACTTTCCTTTTCTTTTTTTTTTTTTTTTTCCTTTAAATAGAAAACAACGGTGTGCTCAGAGGCCTGACATGATAAAAGCAAGTGCTCGATCCAGGTGAAGTTAGCTCGAGTTTCCGTCCGGCGGGCTGGCAGCTCTGAGCTCTAACAGGACACCAGCCAGCCCAAGGGAGAAGAGCAGCAGAAAACCAAGCAGCACTTTGAAGTCACAGAAACATTTAAAATAACACCCCAAAATGACCTCTGCTGACAAGGTGAAGGCTAGCTGGAGGCCAGGGAAGCGGTAACTTGCTGAGCATTCAGGGTCCCAGCAGCAAGCGTAGGTGCTCCCGCTACGCTAACTCCTTAGGCTGGCTGTGCCCTCCACGTAGAGCAGGTCAGGGCTGCATGCCTGCATCCCATAACGGAGCGTGCCAAAGGCATCAAAACGATTCCAGGCACCAGCAACATTTATACACTCAGCTCCATTTAATTTGTCCTCTAGGGCTTCAAAAAAAGAGTCTTGAAAAAAATTTTTAAAAAAGCAAGACGAGACTGGGATGGAGGCAGGTGGCTGCCACGGGGTAAACACTGGGGCCTCACTGACCACGGAGGATTCCCACCAACCCTCCCCTGTGGTCCCTGCAGCTGCTCGCCGGCCTCGGAGGCATCGGCTGCGCTGCCGCCAGCCAAGGGCTACCCAGCCAGCTCATTCACACCGAGCCAGTGGGCGTTAGGTTTTCACTGACGTTAATGTACAACTTCTCCTCCGATTCACGCTGACACCGAGCAGCTTGCTTGAAAAGGAGACCCGATAGCTCTGCTCCAGAGGTGAATCTGCAAGTCTGCTATCTGACAAAGCTCATTTATCACAGCTTGGCAACAAGCCGCGCAGTAAGTTGTACCCAAGGAACTATTACTGAGGAACAATGACAGGCTGTCTCGATGGAGCCAGACTCGCAGTGTCCCAGGGTGACCCAGCGCAGACCCACTGCCCTGCCAGGCCAACAGCCCACTCCGGAGGAGCACGATTTGCATCGCATCCTCATCCTTTCCGTTAGCATCTGGTGTGGGTCCCAGGGGCAGCACAGTGCACCGCTGAACAGGAGACCTGCCAGGACCAAAAGGCTCTGCCGGACCAGCTCCGCTCAGGTTTTTAGGTCAGCTTCTGCCTACACCGGTCCAGGTTGTGTCCCAGAGACAAGAAATCCCTTGGGAACACGCTAAAAGCATCCATCCCCCTGCTCTGAAGGCCAAAATCTAACTTCTGACAAGATCCCTGCTCCTTGCTTAGGCGTGAATGCTCCAGGACACGATGCAATAGCTGCACGTGCTGGGCAGACAAAGACAGCAGCTATTTCTGTCCCTGCAGGAGCCTGCACCACTGGACGCCAGAGCCAGAGCGCCAGGCAAGGGCTGGCATCAACCGCTTCGAGAAGCTCAGCGCTGAGATCGTTAGCTTCTCCTGGGACAGATTTCATTGGGAATAAGAGCTGCCAACGTTTGCTTCTAGCGGGCATCAGCGCGCATCAGAGATGGACGGCTGGATGGCTGCCCCAAGGGATGGCCGAGGACCCACCACGCTGCCCTCTGCAAGTTACTTTGAGCCCGTTAATTGAAGCCATCTGGTCATTCCAGCCTTGCACGAGTGGAAGAAGCAGCAGAACTCAACACGAAAAATGCAGCTGTACTTTACCAAGCCATAGCTCTGGCGAGAGAGCGCTCACACCTCGTCAGCCGGATCCACCGCCCCCAGTGGGGGTCACGCACGAAGGGGAAATAACCCCCCACCACATCAGCTGCGCACGGAGCCTTGTCCCAGGGGCTTTAGCTGTCCTAAGGGGCGGGAGCCTGTGCTCTTCACAGCAGAGTGACTCCTCACCCGCACAAACTGCCAGTGGCAGAAAGAGCCCAGAAGCACCCTAAGGCCCACAGGGTGGGGATCAGAGCACAAGGCTGGCCGGATGCTCCCACCAGCCACCAGCCTCCTCCTGGCACCTCGGCACCAGCATCTCCTCGGCAAAAGCAGGGGGACCGCTTTGGTTGAGCCTCTGCCCCAGAGCACCAGCAAGGAGAAGTTTTGTGAAATCGAGGCAGAGCTTCTAAAGCCAGTGGAAAAAAAAAAAGAAAAGAAAAAAGAATTAAAGTGTGGCACTCACTGCCACCGACAACGGAGCCCAATTTGTCACACTTGCTTCAGCTAACAGCAGCTGCTGAGTGAGCCAGCAAAGCTTGTCTCCATTTGTGTCCCCTGGCCATTGCTCAGCCCTCCAGGTCCTATCTGCCCTCCCCGCTGGGCTGGGGAGACCAGTGCCACCACTCTGCACATCGGGGCTCTCCAGCCAGGACACGGCCATGGCTTGGCCAGCTGCTGCCAAGCACAGGATTGAACAACCAAAATCCTCCGGCTTTTCCCTTGGGAAGAGAGCTCAGCTGAGTCACTCTGGCTTGTAGCAGTGTAACTGCCTTGAAGACTTCTACCCTTCTTGAACCCTGTTGGCCAGCGGGTGCAGCACAATGCGACAAGTTCCCTTCTCCTAGATGAGCAGAGTAACAATTTCTTCCATTACTGAAACACAGCAATTTTGAAAGACCATGAACCCATAGAAGATACCGGATGCCATAAAATCCAAACTCTTCCCTGAGGCCAGGTTTCAGGCACCTTTTCCAAGGTCTCCTCCAAACCTTTGCTCCCCCTTTTAAGGCCCACGTGCCCTGGACCTAAGCCTGAGTGACACTGGGAGGGAAACAGCCTTCTACCTTCCTCAGCTTTTGGTACAACCCCTCACCAGCATGAGACTGGACGCTCCTGGCCACGAGCCCTGTTCACGACTGATGCTGTGTGTTTCCAGGCCCTGTCAGCTACAACAAAGGGCTCCGGCAAAACCAAACTGGGTGGAAATGCACAAACTGGTACCGCTGTGTATAAGCAAAACACAGCCTTTAAAGCCAAACCAAGGGTTTCACTCTAAAGGCGAGCTTTTGGAGCACCATGAGGCTCTGGTGGGACAGCTCAGGAAAGAGTTAAGCCTATCCATCTTCAAAACTTCTGCTCACCTTGGAAGAGGCCACATATGCAGGGCTAGTGCTGCCCGTACCCTGGAAAGTTAATTTAACCCTAATTTCTAAACAGCACTGCAGATATCATGAGAAGGGCGCAGCACTGTCTGCCTCTGTCTCACTATGAGCAAACACTGACAGGCTGGCCAATTATTCAGCTGCTTTGGGGGCGGGGGGAGTGATTTACAGTAGATTTGAAAACCATCCTCTTGCTGATTGAAGTCTGCTCCGACTTCAGCGAGAGTAGCTGGGGAGAACTGCAGACAATGCTGATGTGCTCTTCAAAGCCTTCACTGCCCGCAACCTGCACGGTTTGCTCAGAGAGCAACAGAATCGCCCGTCAGCCAGACCCAGAAACAGAGTCACTAAAGCAGCATCAGCACTGTTTGGAAGTTTATCTCCGTGTTTTGCGGTCTTTCCATATGGCCATTTCATTAATAAAAGCAATGTCATCAAAAGCTTGAGGGAATAAGCAATGAAATTAGTAAATGAAACAAATCCTGCACTACAGGGGAGCAGAGTATAGGAACTGCGTGTTCTGCCCTTGCTTACACCGCACCTGACCAAGAGCCTTTATACGCTGCCTGAAAAATCCATGGAGTTATCCACAGCGAATCCCAGTGACAAGATAACCAGGTACAGCTTTTTTTTTTTTTTTTTTTTTTTAAAAAAAAAAACCAACCAACCAACGAAATCTTGGTCTATGCTGCAAGGTCAGCTCCAGTTGAATGTGGCAGCAGCTCATCCCCGGGAACGCAGACGGGGATCTGCACTGAGCCACCAGGCACCCTCCTGAAGACAACCCAGCTGGCTGTACAAGCACTGCTGGAAACCAGGCAGCAGCGAGCTTCACCTGGAGCACAGGGCTCTGGATCTGGGAGCTCAGGGCTCAGGCTGAAGGAGACAGGACCCCGCATTACGACTGTCATGAGAAGAGGAAACCCCAAGGAAGCTTTTCTGTCTCCTCCTCGTTACAAGGCACTGGGAAACCATTTGCCACCCTGCGGTAGCACATAACAGACCCAGCACGGGGGTTATGCAGGCAGAAGAAAGCTGCCACTGATTAAGAAAAATTACACCCTAGGCCTGTCTTTTCTTTCCTGATCACAGAGACGTGATACGCAGCTGCCTTCTGTGATGCCAAGAGATGTCAACCTTAGCAGTCACACAAAAGATCCCTGAGAAGACAGCATGACAAAGAACAAGTAGGAAATGATCTAAGAACGATGCTTTTTCCTTTCTGCAGGGAGAGCAAACACTTCCATCAATCCATAACAAGCCTTTGGCACTTGTCAATATGGCAAAAATCAGGCACTTAGGGAGGCAGGAAAAGAAGATGACAGCGGAGCAAGGAGGAGAAACAGCCACTTTTATCAGCAGGTTACATCAGCCCCCAGCTAAGCTGCAACAGCTCCTTCATGTTGATCCATTGCTCCAGTCTTTTTTTACCCAAGGCAGACACAAATCCCCCCCTCGCTGGATCCAGAGGATTCCCTAGCAGGCTGGGCTGCCTGGCAGCTGGGAAAGCAATCTGACAGGGAAAAGCACACCCGACAGACACAGGATTCACTGGGTGAGCACAGGATGACACACTGGTCCCAAGGGTCGCAGATCTGCAGACACCCTGGCAAGCAGGGATAAGCCAACCGAAGACGCAGGTATGCAGTCCCTACAACCCTCTTCCCACCCAAAAAGCCCCATCTCAACACACAGATTTGGCGGGGGTTTATTTATTTTCTTCTGGTGGCAGAGATGCTCCCTGCTGCTCCCTGCAACTGAGAACAGAACAGACACAACTCACCCAGCAGAGAGGAGAGGGGTACAGGGAAGCTGGTGCCTGAGGGGAACTGCAAGTAATTCCTGAAGTCACTGTCCCAAAGTGAAGTTCACCACAAATCATGCTGGCTTGCTCAGGTAATGATCTTGTCTCCCCCAAAGCGAGCAGCAAGCTTGCCTTAAGAGGAAGAGCAATTTTCACTCGACGGTTAAGAGTACCATCGGGGTGGCAGCACGGCCATCTGCATTACAGCATCTTCCTTTTCTGTTTCAAACAAGACACCAGCCTTTCGTTTGCCCTGTTGCTGCCCCTCAAATTAACCTCATTCAGTTCGTCAAGCTGCCGGTCAGTGCGCATAACATTCCCGATGCAACGCTCCTGTGAAAATTTCAGTCAATAACTCGCTCTTTCAAGTGGAGACCATGATCTCTGAGCCTCACAGCCACCGTTTGCAGATTGGCCAACAAATGGGAGACAGGGAAATCACGGCTCACCCCCCTGCAGCAACCTCCAAGCAGGAATCAAAGCAGTGGCTTTGGCGCTTTACAGGACACAAGGCTTGGGTTCAGGGACACGGGGGAATGAAGGATGCCCGTGTCACCCATCAGCTGGGCTAAGGCACAGCCCAGCCTGCTCCGCTCTCAGGTGGACACGTGCGCGTCACCCTGACGCCCGACTGCATCCCAGGCTTTATCTCCACAATTATTCAGTCCCCTCTGCTTCCCGTCAAGGAGCTGCCAGGCAGCGTAAGGCAGCCAAGGGCAAAACCTCAACTGGGGCAGCAAAAGAGCAGCAGAGCAGGCAGCTGCTGAGGGCCAGGGCGCAGCTCGGGCACATCTCGCCCACGCCCGCGCTGCTCCCATCAGGCAGCCTCAGCAGCACCGTGCCCGGAGTCTGTCTGAAGAGCCCTTGGTGAAGCGGCTGATGGAGCAGGTTCCCAGGACCTGCCTCCTGGCACGTCTCCATGAGAGCAGCAGCTGCCCTGAAAAGCAGAGATGCTCACCATGGGGGAACTCGGCCCCGTGGAGTCAGCAGGGGGGATCATCACACACACAGAGTCACAGAGCGGCTGGGGCTGGCGAGACCTCTGGAGATCATCTGGTCCAAGCCACTGCTCAAGCAGAGCCCGTCTTTATTGCAGGGAAAGAAACCGTCCCTGAGCCGCCTCGTATTACTGCTCTAGTGACTGATCAGCCCCAGGACTGGCAGAGACGGCGGTGAAGCACGACAGGCTTTATTGCCCAGTCCCATGGGTTAGGGCCCTGAGGCAACGGAGGGGCAGATGTACCCTGCAAGCCCCCCGGCTACACCGCGAGCTGCCCGGGGAGGAGGGAGGCATTGCACCGGGGCAGCAGGACCCGAACAGCTCTGCGGGTCACTGCCTGCGACAGGCATGCAAACCCATCATTTCAACACCAGTACCAGCCATCCCTGGTGGCTTGCTCTCACCACAGATGGAAAGTGGGTTTTCATGGTGGATTCAAAGAAAGCTGCCCTGGGAATCCCTCCCCCACTTGGAGGTTACCTTTGTCCCCCAAACAGCTGGAAAAGCAGCAAGGAGGAAATTCGTCCCCCTCCTCCTTGGCCCAGGAGGCTGAGCCTGGCCTCTCGCACGCTGCCTGATGCTTTACCCGCAGACCCAACCAAGCCCACAGAGCCAGGCCTGGGTGAACCAGCTCCACAAATCCAACCCACCTAGCGTGGAGCAGAACAAACCTCCCCCCAACCCTGTTTTTAAGCCCCTCACAGATCCCACCTCCAGTGAGCGGCACATCCCACCCAGCCTCCACACGGAGCCCTCCCTGGCTGCACCAGCCCTGCCCCCCCCGCCAGGGCAGCAACCCAACCGCCTCCTGCCACCTGCCACGCAGCTTGTCAGCTGCGGCCTCCATCAGTTCAACGGCCTTTCCCTGCGGCTGGCCCCTGGAGATGCTCTGCAACGCGACAGAGCCCACAGACCCTGTAGCTACACAACCCTTACCGTTACATGTTTGTGCAACACCACAGCTGGTTGGGCCCCCAGCAGGTGTGAAACTCACCTCACCACAAGCAGGCTGAGGACAAACTTCACACCCCAGACTCTGTCACAAACAGCAGTCTGACACAAAGCAAACGCAGACCTAATGGGGAAAGTGTCGGGAAATCCATGCCCTTCCAGGAGCAAAGGGCCACAGGGGCCTCTTGATCTCAGAGTTCCAAAGACACGACTCTCCGTTAAATACCCTCCAGAAAACAAAGGGAAAACTTGTAAAGATGATCCAGACTCCTTTCTGCACAAGCGTCTATGCAAGCTGTCTACTTTACTGAGGGGTGCCCCAGCTAAAACTGCCCCCAGAGCCAGGCTTCTCTCGCTGCGTTGGGACGGAATGCCTTGCTTTCTCTCCGAGACAGCAATATGGAAACGGTGCATGTAAAAATCAAGCCACAGGCTGCTACAGACCAGTCAATTTTCATTGGGAAACAGCCCCACAGATACTTACCATCTCTACACAGAAGGATGCAGGGATGACAGCCTGATTGGAGAGGTGGAGACTTTTGGACGCATCTTGTAGAACTTGAATACTGCCGAAATTTATCTCCCTCGGATGCACATAGACAACCGGTCCTTCTCCAACGCTCACTAAAGACACATTCTGCTCCAGGAAGCAGGTAGGAAAGAAAAAAGAAAAGCAGGGGAAGTTAAAAAATATGAGACAGCTCTAAGGTTCCTCCTCGACGGGGCGATAAGTATGGCTGTTGGAAGTTTTCAGTGTTGCAAGGCTGAAACAGAAGGCCTGGGGCAAGTGCAGGCTCGGGAGCGATCCCATCTGAAAGCCACAAGCTCCCGTTCTCAGGGGACAGAGAAACCCTGGGTCCCACGCTCTCCTTTCCAGACCTCCTCCACAGTTAGCTCTCCTTTCTCTGCCTTGTGCCTGCTCCCGCTCCTTCTGCTGCTCAGCCGAGCCCCAAACCTCCCTGACCACTGCTGCTGTACAGTGACACTTGGACGGTTACTTCTTTGACATTCCCAAAAATGCACCTCTGAAAACCAGCACAAGCCAGAAGCGAAGCAGGCTCTTCAGAGCAGAGATCGTGCAAGTTACTTGCCTCTGATGTGTGCCTAGGTGCATTGCCGGTATGACATGAATAACAGGCATTAATTATTCATTACATCGTTCAAGCGGTGTTTTTCCTCTTGACAGTCAGACCCAAAAAGCTTTCTCCTTGCAGAACTGGCACAGACTACTGGAGGAGGAACACGGATCCCTTTGCTAAACCACCTTCCCACATCATTAAAAACAAGGAGAATTTGTCCAGTCTTGCTGTGGATTTTACTGGTTCCAAACACCTCAACACTTCAACAGGATCTGAATGCATAAAACTCCCAATGCTGACCAGATGCTGTATGATTCACTGGAGGGCACAGAGTACGATTTAACCGAAAAAGAAACCAGCCTCCACCGTGTACAACCTTAAATGATGTCTGGCTCAAGGAAGTGGCATTGACAGCTGTCAGAATCACCAGCCCAACTCAGCCAGAAGCAGCAGCATCCAGAAATGCTCATCCCTTGACAGGCCACTGATGCATGCAACTAAGCACCAAAAAAAATCACCTACCAAGGCTGGGGCCTCAAAAATAAGGAACTGAAGCCACGCACGACGATGCATGTCTGGGTGATGCTGCCCAAAGCTCCCAGGAAGGAGGAGCTGCAGGGAAGAGCTGCGCCTCGCCAGCCAGCTCAGCTTCCTGGTGACAGCAGGACAGCAGCAGCAAAGGCAGGGCAGAGCTCTTTGGGAATGAGCAGAACAACATCTGGAGGATGCCCAGGCAAGCTGGCTTCTGTCAGCCTGTGTACTAACACGACGCATCCTCACCACCAAGGAGAGGGCTTCAAAAACCCCAACCCCTTCGTCTACAGGGTTCTTAAAAGGGACAAGAAAAATGCCATGCAACAGCGTTACAGGCAACATGGCACAGGGAAAGGCAGCAAGAAGAGATGGCAGCTCTGCCATCAGCAATATTGCCACAGCTACAGAAACAGCCACCAGCCACCGCCCCACCCCACTCCACCCCCCAGCACCTCTGGCTTTGTCAACAGGTAGGTCATGTCACATTTGATCACTTAGGAACGAAGAGCATCTGACCCTGGCGGACAGCTGTGCTCGAGTGCCCGCTTATTCCGACAGCAGCCAGCTGCCAAACCCCCTGCCCGCGGCACACGAGGCTGCCTTGCCACCAGTAACGCCAGGGCTGGGATTTACCAGCTCCTTCATGCAGATGACACACACCAGACTGAAGCTGGCACGCGGTCACCTGCAAACAAAATACCCGACAACAGAGCTGTGGAGGGACTCTGCACAACCTGGATGAAAGATCTGTACCACGTTCCGCCTGAAATGGCGGTAAAGACCAGGCATCGACACTGGGCACCCCAGCCGAAGGCAAGAACAAGCTTTGAAGTTCTATTGGAACACGCTGCAGCGATTCCCAAGGTCAGACTTGCAGCCGTACGGGTAGGATCTGCCACCAGCGCAGGACATGTAACAAGACAGCCAGCTCTTCTGCCAGCCCAGAAAGCTTTGGGTGCGTCAGCTACCAGGGAACTACTGGAACTGCACTGCAACCAGAAGACAGACCTATAGAAAACGCAATGCATCTAGTCCTTTCTTTAGGGACAGCTACGATTCTCCAGCTGAAATGCTCGCCCTTTGGGCAAAACATCGACACGTTCACGGCCAAATAGAAAAGATTAAGGTAAGGTCAACTTTCAATTTATAAATTGTTAGCCCAAGGGTAAAAGCTTTTCAAGGGACCTGCAGCTCAAAAACCAGGTGACATTTAAACAACTGGCTATTCCAGTGGGGAGAAACCCTCCTCTTCCAGGGAAGCATGCCTTCTGTTTGCAAGCAACTGTTTTGTCAAACGTGAGACTTCCCTGCAAAGCCTGCATTGCCTGGCCTTGCTGTTGACTGGTTTACATGCACATCCCCAGCAGCCGGGGTTGAGATGATCAGTGGCATCCAGGGGATTTGGCATCATCGTTTCAATTCATTTTATAAAAAGTTTATAGCCCTGCATTTGCTTTCAAAATGCCAGCCTTCCTTTCCGTTACAGAAAGCTTCAGGTTCTCAGGAATCCTCTGATATCCCCTTCTGTGCTCAGAGAGAGGACAAGACATTTTAAAACAGCTGCTTCAAAAGTTAATCTCCTTTTAAATTAAAAAGGTTCTAAAATTAAATTATTAACTAAATTTGTTCTCTGTTTCAGCCAGTGGAAGCCAGGACACCACATACAACATTCTCTTGCCTACACTTTGTTGTTGCTGCTGTACATGCCTGAATGCCAATGTCTTGTAGGAGGCTTTAGTCAAGGAATGCTTTGCCTCACCCCTTTCCAAGCTTGGTAGGGAAAAAAAAAACCAAACACACAACAGTCTGTGCTCCAGATGCAAGCAGCGTGGAGTCTCATGCATCTTTGGATGGGGCTTTTGGCAAAGAGATATGATGGGTATTTCTCAGGCGGGATGGACCTGACTTTCATGAAAGCTTAAATCCAGCTTTACAGAAATCATCATTTCAGCACGGCCTCCTACACCGCCCTTGCTTTAGCGGCATGCAGCAATGTCCCTGTGTGCTCCTGAACAAAAGTTCTAATGAAGCAGCAGTTGCTGCTCATCTAATAATGCAGGAGAGCGAGAGACCCAGGAATTGTTCTGGGTTTCAGGCTGGGCTTGTTATCCCGCTTCACACGCCCATAATTAAACACCATCTCAGACGCCTACGAGGACACCACCCTTCTCTAGGCATTAGCTGTTACTTATGCCACGAATCCCTTCTTTCCTTGTCCACACCAGCCACATATTATGACCTTCTCCTTTTCCCTGGCAGAACCCCAGCACACTTTATGCCCCACCAAGATGAGTCACACAAAGGCACGCATCTCGCCTAGCACTCACCAGCGGGGATCTTTCATTCCCAAACACTGAGACACTAGCAATAGTGTCCTGCCTTCCCATCGCCTGGGCTTCCAGCGTAAACGGGATCTCCACCGAGCTGTGAGGCTGGATAATCCCACACGGCACAGGGCTGGAGTACCACACAGCAGCATCCTCCTTGTGCTCCTATAAGGGACAGAATCAAAGACGACAATTGTCAGAATTTGACAGAACCTCAGAGTCTGAGGAAACTTCAAGCTCCTTAACATCTACCACAACAGCAATTCACCCACATTTTTAAAAATCCCTAGGAGAAAGCAGAAAAGCGCAACACAAGGTGCAAGATTTATATGGGGCTAAGTAGCATCCTCACAGGGTCCAAAAGCTGCTGCACCCACAAACACCCACTCCAGTGCTGGCGGCCTCCTTGCAGCTGCTTTTCACAACCCTCAAAGTTCTCCTGCATGAAAGCACCCCAAAGACTAGAACCAAAACTGCTTCCTAAAGAGTTCAAACCGCTCCTGAAGTTCATATTCAGGTAGCTTCCCGTTCTCTGCAAAACTTTAGGTTTGAACACTAAACAGCAAGGTCTTCTCCAAACCCCCTTTTTTCCTAATAAACCCCTCGATAACGACGTTGGAGGGCAGGAGGCGAACGCAATGCCAAACCTGAGGAAGGACTCCATAGCAGCCTGGAAGATCACTGTCATTCACAAGGGTCAGTGTCCGCTCGTAAGGGAATTTCAGAAAGCACCGTCCGAATCTCAGAACAGGGCTGAGCACGTGCAGCGGAGGAACCACACATCTGGGTGAAGAGATGACCAAAAGGAATTAGAGACACAGAGAATGTAGAAGTTGTTCACTCCCCAAACAGCATGAAATAGACACAAGGCATTTGTCTCTGCCAGATAGACGTTTCCTACCTCTACAGCAATCACTCACCTCTAACTTCTTTTTTATCAACAGACTCTTGTAAAGGAGGGGCAGCCCCAGACTCCCGTGGCAGAGGCTGCCCAGTGCCCTGCCCCAGTGCTCTCTCATCAAGCTTTGCCCCTCCTTTGCCCCAGGAGGCCGGCAAGGACCCTCCCACAGTCCCAGCAAGGCACGAGCTCTGCGGGAGCCTTCCCGCTGAGGACCAGCGCTCCCCAAAGCTCAAGAAAAACAAGACTCCAGCATCTCAGTAAAAGCAACTCCCTCCTCTCCCGTACCGCTCTCGCCCTGCCTGAAACCTCAGCCGCTTGCCCCCGCGATGGAGGGCACCAGCACCGCCTGCCTCTCGCAGTGGGTGACCAGCCTCTCCCAGCTCCTGCAGCTGCCTGGGTCCTCCACACACCAGCCCACACACTGACTTTTCCCATTCCCACTCGTTTTACAAAATTGCAGCCCAGGCACCGCCTGGCTGACTGCCTGGGAGAGGGAACAGCACCAGCGAACTGTGTCCCTCTCGTCGTTAAACTGGCACCCGCTGCGGCGCAACGCCATTGAGCGTGGCTGCAGCAAGAGCAGCTTTTGGCTTAAGTCTGGGAACGTTCATGCTCAAGAGAACCAGAGAGAGCTGAGCTCACCTGCCACACCAAGGACGAGTTTCCCCTTTAGTTTCCCCCCACCAGTCCTGCCGTAAGCCCCTTTCCCATTTGCACACGCCTTCATTAACTGAGCCAGACCCCAGCTTTCAGCAGGCTGCTCGCCGCCTTCCAAACAAATGCTGCATTTTGGGCCAACCCAACACAAGCCCACCACTTGCAGGGAGAAGCAGGGGCAGCCCTTTGCAGATTCGTTACTCCTCAAGTCCCAGACGACGGGCCAACAAGGAATATAAGCACTGTTGCCTTCAAAACAGAACAAGAAAGGCATGGCCCTGAGCACGGAGCACAGGTGCTTCTCAACACGGCCGCTGGCAAAGCACGGCTGTGCTCACAGCGAGCTGGGCAGAACCAGCTCATGAAGCACCATTTCTCCTTTGGGGCGGCAGCCAGCACACCACACGCCAGGCAGCGTGCTGGGCCTGGCTACGCGGGGAAAGGTGGCCAGCTGCAAGGAAAGCGCCGGTACCTGGCTGTGAGAGGCAGCGCCAACACCTCCTGGCCAACACCATCCACGTCCAGCACCAGCGCCAGCTCGTATTGCCTCACCGTGTTGGAACACAGGGTGACCTGGTAGAGGAGAAGAGCGGCGTCAAATACTTCAGCACTCCCAGAAGCCATCAGCCACGCACGTGTGGTGTCCTGCCCTTCTCCTTCCACGCTAAGGAAAGGGAGTGTTTTGCCTTGCTTCTGCTGCTGCTCCACGTGTGGACCACTGCCTTTCCCAGTAACAAAACTCGTGCTGACAAACCCCACCTGTGAAATACACCTTGCACACCAGGGCACGTGTAAGCTAAATCAAAGCACAACTCATGGTCTACTCACCACTGTATTAAGGGACCAATTTTTCATCTCAACTACAATAGCGGGAACCCAGGGGAGATCTGTTGACTTTCCCAGAACGAGTTCAGCTTTACACTGGGAAGCTGAGGGCAAAACGTGGCCCAGCAAAAGCTGTGCAGTTTGTTCATGGCTGCTGGAGCTTTCTCAGCCCCCGCTGCAGTGAATGCAACTCATCCTGCTCAACAGGAGAGGAAAAATAAGACCGGGAAGAAAAGCAAACTGCTTTAGGCAATGGCATCTCTCTTTTCAACAGCCACCTTCCGTCCTCACCCTTCCTCGGCCCCCTTCAAATCAAACAAATCGCTCTAAGCAGCTCAGAAACACACGCACGGCTTCTGTGCTTGACCACACGATACGTGATCCTTGGCTTACGACTCTGGAAACAAAACGCTGCTCCATCCCAGAGTCCCCCAGCTAACAAAAGCCCATCTCTTACTCGGTTATGCCCAAAGCCAGCAGCGCTGCAGCTCCACCTGTTGAAGCACGTATGGCCGGGCTCATCCCATACCTGGATATCCAGGGCTCCTTGGGAGCGGATGGTGCCTTTGCAAGGCATTATGGTAAATTCCATTGGCTCGACGTGATGTTGGGCTCCCTTCCTCCAGGACAGGCAAGCGTTGTCTGAAATCTGAGTAAAACTGGTGATGCTGCGCTGTCCTGAGCCATCGCCAGGAATGCGAAGGTTGAAAGTCACAGGCACCAAGGAGGTGTTAGTGAGGCGACACGACAGGGTGTGAGGAAAGCCTGGAAAGGTGAGACAAATACCAGTTAAGTCCCCAGTTACGCTGCGATTCCTGCTGCGACTCTCCTGTTAGGATAAAACCCTGCTTGGAGTTGAGCTCTTGTCAATGTGCACGGCAGGTAACTGAGAAGCTCAGGGAGGAGCGAGTTGTGACTGAAGTTGCCTTTTCTCTCGACGGCCGAGCTTGCTTCCTTGGCAATGGGCAGCGGTGTTGGTGCTGAAGAGCAGAAGTCTCCCTCTAACTGTGAGGAGCCCTCTCACCTGCCCCCAAACCAGCCCCAACTCTTTCTCACTGACGAGCGTGCATCCAGACAGACCATTTATCCTGAAAATTCAGCCTGTAAAATTCCCCATTAACTCCATGAACATTCCCCTGGTTTTCAATATATGAAAGTAGCAGATTTTCCTTGCTGTAGCTTCTCTTCAATAACAAGGAAGGACGAAACTGGGCACTACAACATGATGCACAGCACTCTGATGCAGCTTCCCTAGGCAGGATCCCTAAGGCAGCTCCCGTTTTGGGGCAACCAGACTGAGCACAGGACGACTGAGCACAGGACAACTCAGCCCACCCCACTGCAGGAAACCTGACGCTTCCTTAGAAACGAGCAGGAACGTGTCTCGCCTTACCTAACAAATGGGGACATCACATCCTCGCTGCCTTTGATTACTGCCCGCAACACCTGACATCACTTTAGCTCTGACACTTGCTTTCCCTAATGGAAAACCAGTGATACAACCACACTGGGTGGCAGGGGATGTGCTGCAGAGGCAGGACACCAGCCCGCAACTTGCTCTGGAGCGGACACCAGCTCTGCCAGAAGGAGATACCTCCAAAGCCCTGCTTACCAAGCGCTATTTGCATACAGACAGGGAGGAAAACCACCTGCAGGCACAGCAGATGTTTCTCCGTGCCCATCAGCAGTGAGCATTGCCCACCGCCAGCAATTACTCCAGCCGGGGGGTGGGGGGGGCACAGAAAGGACACACACAGACTGCACAGCCCCAAATGGGACCGAAGTCGCCAGAGGCAGACAACAGTCAGCAGCACAGTTACAAGAAGCAAAAATACAATAGCTGCCTTCAGCTGAAAAGGCCTTGTTAACGAAATCAGATTAAGTAGGATGAATCTCCTATTACACAACCGTATTCCTGCCTGGTGCGTTTCTTGTGGGTTTATTTATTCAAAAGGAAACACAGCAGTGGCAGAGCGGTGATGCAGGGAGAGGGGGAAGCGGCTCGGGGAAGGTAATGAGTTTACTTTAAAAAGCCCACAAACATCATGAAAACACAGAGGCATCCAGGGTGCAGAATGGTAATGGCCCTTCAATCAATCCACAATTGATTTCACATTTAAACTTTAGATCATCTCAGTAAAAAGCCTTTTGTGAGACTCGAGATGGAGAATCAGAATCTGCATTTCAATGGAGACACTGGGGCTCAGCCACCCGCTCCGTCAGCGCTTCAGCTGGGGAAGGAGAAGGAGCCCACATCTCTGGGGACATCAGTGCCCAACACAGAGCTACTGCCTGGGCTTAGATAACCAGGAGCCCTCACGGCACAAATCAACATCTCACACTAAAGGTCAAGTGGGTAAGTGGTGTCCTCGCCTTGCAGCAGGAGCGTTCGCCCTGAGCAGCCACAGGCTAGCGTGTGGCTCCAACGCCCTTCTCCTGCAGCCCCAACCCCTGGGCCCTTCTGGGACAAAGGCTTTCACCATCATTCTGTCGCCAAGGTATGGGAGGCTGGGGCTGAGCAGGCTCTGAGGGCACCAGAAAAATACTGGCTTGCTATTCCTTTGGCCCTATTTGCTCTCACGACAGTAAAACACCACCTGAGCAAGCGGCAGCCCTGCTTTTAACACCCTGAAGGCTGCTGTGGAGGAACACAAGCGACAGACGCTCTTCAAGTGCTTCATTTCAGTAAGGCACAGACCTCCCGACCTGCGGTCCAAGCCCAGGGCACACTCACCAAAGGAGACATCACCGAAGTGGAGGGAAGGTACATTGAAATGGAGAGTTGGTCCAATGACACAGCCCCTGTAAGGACAAAGGCAGAGGAGGAACTGGCTTGGTTAAAAAGAACTGCAAAGCATTCAGCTTTTGTTACCACCGGGACAGGGAAAAGCTGGTCTCAGCACCACAGTGGGTTTCAAACCAACCCGTCACCCTCGTGCTCGACTAAGACATTAGACGACACCCTTTTTTCTCTGCTCCATCACCAAATGAGGTAGGTGGGAGATGATTACACAGAGATGGCTACAGATGTGCCCACCAGGCTCCTAGAACCCTCCTCACCTGACAGTCAAGGTCACAGGCTCAGGGGACCCACCCACACTGAACCGGAATTCTTCTGTGAATGGCCCCAGGATGGTGGAACTGAAGGAGATCCGGAGGACTTGGAGGCCATCTGGTGAAATGATGCCCTCCTGGGGGTGGAAGGAGAAGCAGGAGCCCAGAGCCGTCCCTGGAGGGACCAAGCTGAAGGGGGCATCGATGACTCCTTTGTTAAACAGGATCGCCTGCAGCAGCAAGAAATCAAAATGGAAATACATGAGGAATCTTCCTTCCTTACAGAAGGCTGATTTCTTCTCTAATTAGACATCTATAAAAGGCAGAAGATGCCACGTGTTGCTGCTTGGCTGAAGCTAAAGAACACACAACGGGACAGGTTCTGCCTTTGGGCTTTTGCATGCAGAACAGCGATAACTTCACAGAAACTGAGTCACCCTGGGCTTATTCCACTGACACAGAGCAGTCCGCTTGGACTTGCATCACCAAGGCGATGCAGACCTGCCCCAAAGAGCAGCAAAGGGCGGTCACAGCATTACTAGCGCATCGCCACCTAACTGCTTCTGCTCCAGACGAGCCCAGTCCCGCCAAGGGCAAACACATTCAGCTCCCATTGCCGCCAACAAGCTCATCTGATGTGGAAAATACCTCGGGACAGCCCTATAACCAGCTTCAGCAGCACTCCCCGACTCTGCTAGGGTACGTCAGTGAGGCTCATTTTATTCTTTTCTTTCATCCGAGAGTCTCTCTGTCTTTGCTCAACCAGACACGTCAAGAAAGGGCGAGAGTGAGGTGCATAGCAGCTCCTCCTAGTCTAAAGAATTTCTCTTTCACAAATATTCACAGCCATCATCTGCCAATTTACCATTATTTACTGTTCCAACAAGCGACGCAATCCTGCGGCGCTTGGTGAGATTCAGCTCTCTTCACGTTCAGCAAGGAGCGCCCACACCTGCCTGTGAGTACCAGCACGCTGTTGGTCACCAGACCTACCCAAAAGCAAAGCTCTACAGTTTCCGATGGCTGCAGGTGACATCCTGCCATTTCTGCGCTCCCAACTACCTGCTCTGGAGGTTTTTTCCCTAATTTCTGTCCCCGCAAAACCTGTCAGAAAAACTGAGACAGAAGCAGACATACAGCCCTTATTTTCCAGTTTTGCAGCTGCTGTTGAAAACATTCACCTATTCCAACTCTGCACTGGTAACTGGAAAACTACTCATGTGTTTTACACCTTAGTTACAAATTGCACTTAGGGATCCTGCGCTGAGGTTCACCTCCAGTCTGGCTGCTCAATACAGCACCTACAGTATCATCTACTTATTCACATTTTCTCAAGTAATGAAAAAAAATAATTTATATAAATAGACTCCATAAAGTATCAGCATTAAAAATGCATAGAGCGCACAAGATTTTGGTAAGAAAACCCCTTAACATGTCCTTCCCTGCCACAGTCAAGCTTTTGAAAGCATCTGGCACGACGTATTGCCTCATTTTCTACCTCTTTCAGTTGCTATATTTTTTTGGGGGGGTTAGATTTTTGGGGTTTTGGGGGTTTGTTTTTTGGGGGGGTTTTGTTTTTTTTGGGTTGGTTTTTTTTCTTTGTGTGGGTTTTGGTGGTTTGTTTTTTTTGACAGAAAACTTGCCATCATGGGTGGGGGGAGGGAAACATGTAGAAAGCTCCTCTGCTTCATTTCCAGAACTGCTCTGCTCTGTTCACAGAGCCAGAGGTGCACCAGGTCTGAAGGGTGGCAGGAGGCTGGTCAGCAGGGAAAGCGCTCCCGGTGCCTGCGCGGGCAGCTCTGCGCGGGGAGGCTGGCCGGCTTCCCTCCGGCGCCAGGAGCCAGGAGGATGCGCTTCACTGAAAGGTGTTTGCAACGGACTCGAGTTGGAACACAACACGTTTGTTCCAGCTGCTTTTTAACCGCCAGGGTACCAGGGTGCAGTGATTCTAGGGCTGAAACAAAAGCCTCTGGATCCTGACCTTTTTGACCCGGTGGTGCTTTCATGTGTCAAGGGCTGGTTTTTCTGCATGAAGCCTCCCAGCTGGTCTCAAAGGGAGGTTGCCAAAAAGCAGGGATCGGGGCTTTGGGAACAACAGACACACCCTTCAGACCCCATCAAAACTATCCAGATTCTGCAAAAACTCCCACATTTCACTCACGTCAAATATTCCGTGCTCACAACTGCCGGCATTGCCAGAAATCCCGCAGGCCCACAAAGCTCACCGCTGCCCCAGGAGCCATCAGGATCCACCCCAACCCCAGAAAACCCCACTGCTCACCTCATAGCTCTGGGCTGATCCAACAAAAACCTTCCCGATGTCCAGCTGGTCAAAGCTGAAGCGCAGCTGGGGCCCTATGCCGCTCCCTTTGATGCGCAGGGGCAGCCTGGTCTCACGGCCTGGGGAGAGATTGCCATGTCAGTACAGAATTCCTTCGGTTCGCCTGGATTTTCCAGGCAGCCTCGGAGCCAGTCCCTGACTCCGGGCTGGGTGGCACCAGCACTAGGTGCTCCGCGAGAAGATACAGGACCCCTCTCTTCCCTCAGGAGATATACTTCGGGGCTGGCTTCTCATTTCTAACTGAGCCCTCGGGCTGCTTTATATCTTAGCAATCACTTTGCACCCTGAAGAAGATATGCTGCGCATAAAAGACAATTTCGGAATTCCTTCCCATGCACTTAGACAAGCTTTGAAATCCGTTCAGTGAAGGCACAAAGCTCACAAAACAGAACCAAAGATAAAAACCTGCTGTCTGTATCGCTGCCATCAGAGATGACCGCACAGGAGCTGAGAAGGAAGAGCCCAAGCAAGGCCCAGCAGCCGGCTGACAGCCGCACCCCAGCAGCCTGCTGAACCCTGCGCAGTTACCGTATCAATAAAAAGCTGTTTCATGGCCTTTGCATCCGTCAGCTTGGAGCAGTAAGGACGGGATCAAAGCAGCTGGGTTAGTGATCTCAGCACCCTCCAGAACGGGAGCCTGGCTGCTGGGGACCACTGGCCTCGCACCTCCTTCCTCTTAGATGGGGAAAATCATTTCCCTGGATGGAAATCTGACAGGGACCTCCCGCTCTTGAAAACCACCTCAAGCAGCACCACACAGACGGAGAGGAAGGACAAGGTAACCTGAACCACGGAGCTTGCTGCAAGCATTCCCTGCCCCGTGCCAGCACAGCAAAGCCGTCACACCTCTGTAAGGGCAAAGGCAGCGTAACGCGGTGGGTCAGTGATAACCGCTCCCAGCAAAAGCCGTGACAGCACTTCTGTCAGCCAGGAGGAGCATAAAGCTTGTCTAGCAGACTGCTCGCACTGTGCTTCCTGGGCAGGGAGCTCACCCTGCTGAGGGCAGCGAGCCCTGTACAACACTACGCAGATGCAGCACGGACTTCGAGCCACGAGGTGACTGGTCCCACGCAGGGAGAGCGGCACACGCCTGGTACTTTCACAGACACCCTGCGCTCAGCGGGGCTCAGCCACCTACGGTCTGGCAGCGCCTGGAGAGCGGGAGGTGACCCAGCGGCAGGGGGCACGTTTCACTCAGCTCCTACCGCCTCAGGAGCCTGACAGTGCATCCATGGATCCAAGGCTCATCTTGCAGGTCTACAGGGGCTCAGTGCTCGTCCACCAAAGCTCTTCTGCGGTGTAGCTCTCTGGCCTTTACAAACACCTTGCAGCAGAGCAAATGCCTGGTAGGAAGGCTTATCCCCTCGCTGCTTTGGCTGCTCTAGAGCCATCAGTGGTCAGAGCCAGGCATCCTAAGCCCTGGCTCTGCACAGACCAGCTGGAAGCCACAGGGACAGCAGGAAGGTGCCGGCGCTGCCCTGCTGACCACCGGCCCTTCCTAGCAAGTCCACGGGGACCAAGGGGGCTGGAAGAGTATTTGTGCCCTGCCTTTGCGGTGGGTGGCAGGAGGAGGAGAAAGGAGCCGTACCTGAGATGTCGCAGTAGGCTGTTTGTTGATAGACTCGGGCTTCTCGGGGTTTGAAGATCACCTTAATTTCAATTGAAGAATTTGGCCAGACATCTCCCTCCTAAAACAGAAGCAGACAACAAACCATTTATCCTCAAACACTACATTTCTTGTTTTCAACCACAGCCCTGTAAGCCTTTATTTAGAGCACCAATGAAGAGCAAGAAGCAAACAGCACTTATCCAGGTTTGTAAGACTTTGGAAGCAGCTGCAAAAAATGTCAGTCCCTTACCTTTACTAGCACCTGGTAAAGGCTTTTTTTTTTTTTCTTAATTAGGGTTCTAATAAAGGAACCCAACTGGCTGGCTTCAGCAAATCAAGCATTTCTTCAGAAGTACCAGCTGATCTAAGCACAAGGCACCTTTTCCTCCAATCCTTCCCTTGCATCCCTGTCTCCCTATGGCCATGGGAATGTTTTACCCAGATCAGAAGAGAGTCAGCAAGTCAAAGGGATTTTTCCATTCTTCGTTACAAACGTGCTGCCTCTTATACCCTCAACCTGTACGTGCATGTAACTCTTTAATGGATTCTGGTGAGTCAGGGCACTCGGCACCAAGCAGAACAAGCCCTCCTGGGGAGCAGTGAAGACCAGGCTCCTCCTGCCCTGTGCCGCCAGCACTGAGCCAGCTCGCAGGCTCTTCCAGCTGATGGATGACCCGAGAAGGGAGCTGAGAGTCACATGCAGCCCGGTTCTCTCTGCAAGGTGCGTACATCCCTGTTTCCCTGAACACAGGCTCAAACAAGAAGAGATGGCATTTGCTTACAGCTCCACACCTACTGCAACCAGCAAGCTCTTTTCCTTGCCAGGCTCTTGCTCCGGGATTTAACTCCGGCCCATGGTACCAGTGTGTGCGCAACCGCTGCTTCCTCAGCGTCTTCATTCTCTCCCCCTCTCTCAGAGTCCTGGCACTGGTGCTCAGTCCCAGGGAGCCTCGTCATGTGTTTTCAGAGACATCCCTGGCTTCTAAAGGCTCTTGCTTCTTGCAACCGGTTTCAACAAAGGCACCACTGATATTCCCCTCAGTCCCCAGCACTACAAATGCTGCTTCATCCATTTGTTGGCATAAATATATGCATCTCTGACAACCGTAATAATATTTTAAAGCAATGAAAAAAATTGGGAAGACCACAAAAAGAACAGTTATTTTTCTATGCACAAAGTTTGATTCTGCTTGCTGCTGGGTATTCTCCGTGCTTTGTCCAGGGGAATCTTGAACTGACTGGAGCCTCCAGCACTGCCACAGCATAAATATTAAACAACTATAATACTTCCCATCAACTCAGCACATAGAGCTCAGAGGCCAGCCCCCACAAAAATTAAAGAGCTATGACATGCTGAGTTACTGGGCTGCAGCTACAATGATTCCCTAATGCACAGCCTGCTCAGAGGGAAGAACAGGTAGAGAGAACCGTTTCCAACTCCAACAAACCAAGCGTAAGAACACAGAAGAAACAATAAAGTCACCTGGATTTTTCTCAAAACCTAGAGAAAACACTTTGCCAGATCAAACGGACTTTGTGTTTCTACCCAGCAAGCAACTGGAGGAAGATAAAGCATTACTAGATGATAACACACTCGCTTGAGGAAGCAAACTGGGGACACCAGCCTGCAACCCACAGTCAGCGTACGAGATAGCAGATCCCTCGGGTCCTGCTGGGATGCTGCACAGACTCAAAAGCGTCCAGAGAGTAATCTTGAATTTACAGGAATAAAAGCCTTTGGGGTGCTGCTCCGAACAACATAAGCCCTGCTACGACACCTGGAGCTTGCCTAAGCCGAGCCACTGAGAAGAAACACTCAGATGACGGATTTCCCTGGCTTGGCTAATTAGAGTCTAATAACTCACCAGCGCTCCTCACCCAGCTGCTCGCTGTATGTTTAACAGACTGAATTCAGTGGTCTCACCCTGGGCAGGCAGTCCCTGGGGGGGCGGGGGGGGGGGGGCGTGCATTAGGCAGCTGCTTGCATTTGCTTCCAGCCTGACAGCTGCGGCTGAACACACACCCCGGCTCACCGGCGTTCTGCGCTCCTCCTTAAAGGGCGCTGCGTGGGCTGAGCTGCCCAGTGGTGCCCTTAGATCCTCCAGCTGCTGGGGCCCTCTGCCCAGAGAGCTGCTGACAGCCCTCACTCGGCTCCTGCGCGACAAACTGTGCCTTGCCAGGCTTACCAGCACCACCCGCCACACAAACCATCGCTGCTGCTGTGCTGAGGAAGGACGTTAATGAAATGCTGAGAGTAGTGACGATGCTTGAGGTCTTCATCTTAGAGGGGCACCAAGTGGGGAAGGAGAGCGCATCCTGAGCCTTCAAACCAAATCTCTCCTTCCACTGAGGCCAGAAAACAAGCTTCTGGCAGCCTAAGGCAGCAGTATCAGTCTTTCAGGTCAACTATCTAACAAAGTACTCTTTTGCTGCTCGTCTCTGCTGGATCACAAGCCAGTGGTACTCACTGGTCTATTTTATGTGCCGCCATCAGATATATTGGCCCTGTGGACGCTTCGGGGCAGTTTGGTTATTACTCAGAGGCTGACAGAGGCAATACATCTCCCGTTAATGGAAGCAAGTGTAACACAATTCATAAGCAAAAACGAAGCTAAGCGGGAAAGGAAGAAAATTAAAAAGAACCGTTGGCCTGGTGAATATGTATCTGCTAACAACAGCGCGCTTTTCCAGCTGAGTGAGTTTAGCTGACTTTGGGATTCGATGAACTCCAAGGCCAGCACATCTGTGACAGAAATACAGCCGACATCTCCGATAAATCAAATCGGAGACACGCTCAGAAAGCCAGACTTACACAACAGCTTGTCTCCCACAGGCTTGGATGGCTGCTCAGAATGTTCATGGTCACATGCTAATTCCAAAATCACTGCCTCCTTTTTTGTTATTATTTTCATCCACAAGTTAACCCCATACAGGCTGAAATAACCCGCTGCAGCTTCCACAGAGAGCAACACCTGGCAGCTACCGGCCCGCTTACACAGCAAAGCTGCTGCACAAACCCTGCAAAGCCACCCTGCCCAGAGAGCCTTTCCAAGGCTATCGTCCCTCCAGCGGCCTCCTAACCTCTGGGAACCTCCAGCCGCTTCTTCCAAGGGTTTGATTCTTTCTATAGGGTGCTCCCAGGGTGATAGGTGGGAAGAGCAGCAGCCGCTTTTGGCCAGAAGGTCCGAGGCAGCAAGGTCCAGGCTCTGGCGGGGCCCCTCCAGCAGATTTACACGGCGCTGCCAGAAGGGGCCTGCCCAAGCTAAAAGTTACGGGGCTGTCACCGGGGAGAAGGTTGTGGAAGTCGGCGGCAGTGCATTCTTAGATTTTACACTTGATAAAGAGGAAAAAATACTAACATTTGATGTGAAGACACCCATATGCCGGGGGGGAAGACAGACACGAGCAAAACTCTGAATGTGAAACTCATTGTTCCATAGATCATGGAATTAATGGGAATCACAAGATTGATAATGCTGGACAGGACAGAAGGGGAGAGGCTCCTGCAGCAGCCCACTTACGCTCAGTCCTAGAGCAAACTATAACATCAACACAGCCATTTAGGAAAGGTTTCCACTCAAGGCGTGAGGCCAGGCTACACTCTGGGTCCGTACAGCGCTACAGGGAGCACCAGGACTCAGTGGGCAGCCAGGCTGCTGGACCTCACCCTAATGCACTTCAGGAGCCCAAGAGCAGGTTAAGCTCGTTATGGAGGTATAGTCGGCTGTACCGCAGCAGGAGCCCTGGGACACGCTCCAAAACCAGCTGACACACTGCAGGATGCTCTTCATGTTCAGCTGATCAGCTCCCACTCCCTGCTACAGCCCTGCTGCTCCGACACAGGCTCTTGGTCACATCACGCTGCTCTCAGCTGCGGCGGTGTGAAACTGCAGCTGTGCTGACATGGGGGGCTCTCAGCCTTGTACGGGCTATAGGAGCAACCAAGAAGAGAACACGATCCCCTTCCTTAAAAATAAATAATAAAACAATAGTTTCACCTATTTTACAAGAAAGAAGAGGCTAAGATTGTTCTAGGGTTTGCTCCAAGATGAGAAGGGATTTTACACTGCTCAGACAGCAGGCACTCGTCATCTCAGACCACACAAATACTCAGAATCAGGGCTCTAGTTAATTGAAGGACATGAGGTTTTGTTTGCATAAATACAAAAGCAAAAAGTTTTCTCTAAGCGTGCAATAGAACTCAAAAAAGTCTGTTTAAACCCGCCAGCCTTGCGTGCAGGTCACAGACGATGCTGGGAGGGAGATTCAGGCACGGTCTAAGTCCAGATTATATGAAGGGATTGGTCTTGCCGCAATTAATCTTGGGCTGAACTTGCCCTCCTTTCCATAGAGGACCTTTTCATTCTTCAGTATGTGAACTAATACTCATGGTTAATCCCCATACGCTACGTGTAAGGAGTGCCCTTATATATAATCATCGATACCTCGGAACACTGTCAGGACACTTAGGAAGTGCCCTTAATTTACAGCCCTTGCAGCAGAGCTCAGCTTTAGGCAGGCTCTCAGCGCCTGCCCGGAGCTCGCAGTTTAGAAATGCTTTTTGCAACAATCTCTCCCAGCCTCACTACAAACCTCATGTCTTCCCTCTCGGCACATCAAGACACTGATGTGGGGATCTGCCAAGCAACCTCATTCAGGGAGGAGGAAGAGGAGGAGGAGGAGGAGGAGGAGGAAGGGAGGTTCCCAGCTATCACTTACCACTGGCTCAATGGCAAAAATATCATCAGAGAAAAGCATAGAGTCTTCCTGCACCTTTGCCCTCTGGTTCTGGAAGGCACGGGAGAGAAGGGCAAGGCGTTCTTGGAGCGTGGGGTCCACCGCGCGCTGCTTGAGAAAAGAATTCCTCTCATTCTCCTCCTGCTTCTGCAGCTTGCGACAGCGCCTGCAGCCATGGGGAGACACAAACCAAGCAGATCATTTAACAAACAACATATTTGCAGAGACTGTCATGTAAGTGCAGGAGCAGCAATGCACTGGGGGAGGAAGAGCAGCAGCAGCTCAGCAAGGGGCTGACCCCAAGCCACGGGGTCCCAAGCAGATCAGGTTATCACTCCTGCACTGGCACGGCAGGTACTTTTACGCCACACTCACAAGCTAAGAAGAGGGGTTTGAAAGCTAGCAGCCCTCAGGGGAGCCTCCTGGCTCAAAGCTACAGCCACGACTAATGGACAACCCCACCAACACCCTCAGATGGCTTTGTTGCCCGTAGAGGTGCTCGGGGGAGACGGATGGAGATGAAGGAGCACCCACTGCAGTGCTTCGCTGGGAAGCGGAGAAGCAGCCGGGCTTCAGCTGCAGGTTACCAGCATCACTTGTTTATCTTCCCTTTTGCACCGGCAGGGATAAGCAAACTGGCTGCTCCGTTGCCTACACTGCCATCCAGCAGAGGATCCCAGAGCACTTGCAAAGCAAGCTAATGCATTCGGGCATCGCATCACTTCAGTGAAATTAATGGGTTTAGGTGCATGAAGACAGAGGCCCTGAGAGCTTTGCCTGGCATTGAAACAGAGCAAGGTCTTAAAAAGATTAGTCAGGATGTGTTTGGTACTGTGCTCTGGGTGATGCTCTCTTTGTGTTGAGGTAAGAGAGAGATGGCAGGGCCTATTCCCTCCCACTGACCACGTTGAAGTAGAGGAATGTGCTCTGAATGATTAGAAAAGGTAAAGGCGTGTACTCTGAATAATTAGGAAAGGTTCCACTGAGGATGTTAAAGGAAAACCATGAGTCAGAAGATCATTGAACAAAGAAAGTTGAAAGGTTTACTCCACCTAGATCCCACCTATTATGAATAGAATGATTAGATGTCAAAATCAAATGAATATGTATGTAAAGATGTTGTAACCTCTCACAAAAACTGTATAAATTACCCGACTTTTCACCGAAAACTTCAGAGCTAGTTTGTCCGGTGCAAATCGGTAGCTCCCCAGTGTTGCACGAAATAAATACCTTTGCTGCTTAAAGACAAAATTAGTCTCTGAGCTGTTACTCTGTGCCGTTTTGGCATCAGCATTAGCCAATAAAGAAGTCAGCACCAGCACCTCTGAATCCAAACCCTTACATCCAGCCTTGAACCACTTCACCTTTTTCCTCTTTTGGGCCTTCTCCACAGAGCTTTGACACAGGTCACCTCTCCCTTACTTGGTAGTTGTAGCAGCGATCATTGCAGCATTGAAAGCTCACAACCGAGAGGTGAGAAGGGAGCACTGCTGCAGAGCACTTGCTTCCCAGCTGGCACGTTGCTGTGCCCCCTTCACGCTCCAGTCCCCTGGCCACCAAGAACCAGCAGGTGACTACTCGAGGGGGATGAGGGGAAGGCTCCGTACACAGAAAATCGAGGCAACACGCTATAAACAGGACAGCAGTCACCACCCAGCTGAATTCCAATACAATCAGCAAGGAAACACAGTCACGGACGTTCCTAGCGGCACATAGACAGAGCCTCGGGCAGATGCTGTCACCGGTGCCAAAAATACTTTCTTTGGCTCGCTCCCAGTGGAGTGTCGTGGGAAATGTTTCTCCATGGCTGACCTACAGCGCTGTGCATGAGGAGGGCTTCCAGCCACTGACATGAGCAACCCTCAACTCAGCCTTCAGCAACGGACAAGAATCCCACCGCTACATCCCAGAAAGTCCTGCAGGAGGGAGACAGAGCAAACCCCTGGGTAGACCTTGTGAGAGCCAGGTCTTTCTGGGTGACAGCCAAGCACAGGCTGCTGCACTGCCTCCTCCCATTGTCAAAGTCCTCTCTGCTCTCAAAAGATCTCAAAAGCTGCTCCGACAGCAGCACAGTGGCCTCGGAGCCATGACCACCCCTAAGACTGCAAGTAAGGAAGAACAAAGCGCCCTGGTCACAGTAAAGAACACAGGCTGGCACGAGATCAAGCGTCACTGCAAAAAAATTGGGGAAACACGTTAACTGTGGCGAAAGCTGGTCGCTTCTGAGGGGAGAGAGGATCGCTCAGGGTCCCATCTGTGATGGGCAGCTGGGGAGAGATGCGAAAAGAATGGTGCAGGGAAGTAGCAAGAGAAGGTCATGAGATTTTTTCCTTTAGCACACTGCGCTTGCACCAAAGTCACACACTGTGTAATTAAAAACAGAGAACACTGGAAAACTAGTTTTGGCCTTCAAGGCTTTTCTGACCTAATTACATTGAACTTTATTTGCTCAGAAGCCCTTAAAAAGTGCTCCAGTTGAAGGCAGTTTCCTGATCAGCTCTGGGTTCAGACTAACTCCTATACACCTACAGCCATCCAAGTCTGAAAAGTCACACAAGGACCCCCCTACATCACCCCAGCTTTGAAGTGTCACTTCCAGTGCCTCCCCCTGGGCTAGAAGCGTTTCCTTCCTGCCCCAAACGGAATTTCAAAGCTTCAGAGACACCCTTTGGAGAGCCTGCCCCACCTCTCAGCACCACGAAGACACAGGTGCTGACGCCCAAAGGCACTTCCAAGTCCTGTCCCTGCCTTCCCCGCAGAACCCTCCACCTCCGAACTCTCCCCAGCCCCGGAGAAGGGGCAGGGATACCTCGCTGTGCTGGAAGCCGGGACAGCGTGAGGCAATTCAGCATCCTACAGCCGGATGGCCTCAACGTTCGGGGCCAGCAAAGCACCCTGCCCTGCGCACTACTGCAAAAGCAGGCTGAAGAAGGTTGCCATCCTACCAGAGCTGGAAGGGGAAGAAACTGCAGTGAATATCACAGCAGGTACGCTGCCTGCAGCTGTTAGGTGCTACCGCTCAACGCCGTCCCAGGTAAGGAGTGCCGACACTTTCCTCAGCCTCACAGACCCCCTGCGAGCCCAGGGACCTGGCCTCACTGATTTAGGGCTCCCATAGACGGGAATTTGCTCTCCGAGGAAATGCAGTCATTGCAATCAACCTTTCCTCCCCAAAACATCAGCTGGAACATGGATGGAACCAGAATGGGAAGCACCGAGCTCCATTACCCTGAAGCCCATGGACACAGACCCGGATGCAGTGGATGCTTTATTTCTCCTACACCATCCAAAAAAGCACCAACATCCCTCTGAGGCCGTATGGTAGTTTCACTCCTGGGCAGTGTGTCTTACTGAAAGGAATCTTTCCAACGAACCTCAGCTTCTCCTGATCCTCCTCCTCTTGAGTAAGAAAAGCCTTCCACTGGAAGTGGGCTATGATTTTACTCCGGTTGTGGATGACCACACATCTGTGATTTGACAGCGTGATGTAGGTCTTCCCAACTGCCAAGGAGTTTCTGTCCAGCCTGATGTTGACATCTTCAGCGGCTCCATGAAGGCTTGTGTGCGTATCTTCACCTAGAACGAAGCAAAAGGCAGACATTGCTCATCGCCCTTGCTGATGGGAGTACAAGGAACGGAGGAAACCACAGGGAACAGAAGTGTCACAGCTTTTAGCTGTGTGAGCAGTTCCACAGATCAATATATTTATTGCACCCCAAGAGCTGCAGGTGTACAGCATGAGGATGTCCTGGGCACCACCTTAAGCACCTTATTTCTGGGTGGGCTTGTAGACATTTATCCCCAAGGCAACACTATCTACAGGGAGACGTTTTCAGTGTGCCCAGGTGGCCTTTGGGTTGCCATCCCACCTGGGTCACAGGGAATTCTGCATCCAAAGTCATTCAGGTGACTCTGAGGAGGCCCCACCTCGGTCACGGCTCGCCCAGAGTCTCCTGCAAGCACGCCACCAGGGTTGTGTCTCTCCTGATCCCTTGTTGCCAACATGACAAGATGCCTGGGGCATGCAGGCAGAAGAGGGAGGTGAAGAGAAACAGGCAAAGTGACAGCCCACGGCAGGATGGGACGCAGATGAGAACTTCACCGTGTTGGAGCAGCAGTGCCCTCACTTGCTGTGGGTCTGTGAAGATATGTCAGAATGAGACCGGTGGGGCACGGCCCACACCAACCTGCCCATCACAGCCCTGCAAGCCCATTTCTTCTGCCTGGAGCCTGCTGGTGCCTATGCCTGAGCGTGCAAGTCTACACCGAGTATTCCCAAGCTGTCCCACAACCAGAGCGAGCACACCTTTGCTTTCCGCCTCAGACCGAGCTGAAGAGGAGAGAGTCCCTGGCTGCGCACAGCAGCCGATTAACGCCTGGAGTCTTGCTGGAGCACCTGCCAGCACTTCACCCTCCAGAAGAGACCCCCACCAAAGCGTCCCTCACTGCCAGAGCTTCCAAACCTTCATTCTTCCTACCAAGCAACTCCCAGGAGTCAACTAAGCACAAACTTGAGCACCGAGCCTACTCTGCCTGTTGCAGGTGAGGGCCTCCCAGGTGAGAAGCAAACCCCAAACACGAGACATTCTCCATCGAAATGGCACTTCTGTGGAGCGTGTTTAAAGCCTCAGAGCCAGCCCCAGCTGAGAAGGGCAGCGACCCGGCCATCCCTGGAGAGCATCCCTCTGCCGAGGCAGAGCCTTCCCCTCGCTGCACGGGTTACAGCAAGGCAGCCAGGGGATGGACCTGCCTTTCCAAGGCTGCCACACAAAAGCACAAGGGGAGAGCTGGCTGCCCACTGGATGGACTCCTTAAACCCTAAGCCAGACACAATGCGGCAGTATCACAGTCGTGCCGGCAAAAAGAGCCCCCCCTCTCTTGGAGGGAGGTTGGAGAACGACTCACCCTTCAAGCAGATCTCTGCAGCCATTCATTCATCTCCACACATGGAGAGTTCAGCCTTCGTGCCTGTATAACCTCGACTTCTCTGCTCTTAAGGGAGCCGAGGAGGAGTGGGAGGGATTCGTGGCCAGACACGAGTTATGTTGCGAGAAACAGCAACGTCTCCAGTGACTGGACAGCCTGCTTTCTGTAACAGACAACTCAGCGTACAAAAATAACCGAGGTTCAGAAGCGTTACAGAGGCAGGCGTGCTTTATAAGCTTGCCTTCCCCCTCCGCTGAATCCTCGGCATACGTTGGCAAGCAGAGGAAGCAGGACCCAAGAACTGGGAGACATGCACAGTGCTTCGAGCATGCACAACTCCGGTTCATGGAAACATGACCTCATGCTCTACAAGACAACTAACTACTGCAAAATAAACTCCACGAAAACTATCATGGTCTCACTGTCTAAACCCATGGCCACGTGGGTCTCGAAATAATGGGTATAGTTTTGATCTTCAAAGCCAAGCTGAAGCCTTTGAAATGTAATCATTCTTTCTGCCCTTCTCCAAAGTACAGAGCAGCTTCTATATGAAGACTGAACAGGATTCCTTAACCTAGAAATCACACAAGAGATAGGTAGGTTTGTAAGAGCACAAACGGCCTGGGAAAATCCGAAGGAGGAAAAATTTGTCACCATTTGTCGTAAAACAGGAACCCAAGGGCCTGAAATAGTATTAGTCAGAAATTACAGAAGTGTAGTACCAGCACTTTCCCAAGGAATATTCCTTCCTTTGGAACGTACTGCCATGGGAGCCTACAGACGCTCATAGCTACAAACCCACAAAGCAACTGGACAAAGGCTTGGAAGGTAAAACCATCAGAAGTGATTAAACAAAGATGAGAATAAAGCCTCTAGCACAGAAAAATGCTAACTCCAGGGCCCACGAGGCAGAAAGCACATGCACTGCCTGCTTCTACACGCTTTGCTGAGCATCCCCTACTGCTGCTCTCCTGGAGAGGAGCCGGGGACACAGACACACTTACGCTCCCGGCTGACACCAGCGTCCCCCAGGGAGAGACCAGCACGCAGCCACACAGAACAAGGGCACACTCAGCCTTTGCCCCTTACCTGCTCACTTGAAGCACCAAAACATGCAGAGGTTTTGAAAGAAAAGGGTTTAGAAAGAAAAGGGTTTAGAGGAGTCTGCAAAGCAAGTTTAACAGTCTTCTGCTTTGAAGGACGCAGAGCGTGGGCACCATGCAGTGTCCCGCACTTACCTGTGTCGTAGTGTACTGTCAGGGACCCGGAATAATCACCAGTCTTCTGTGGGTGGAAGTCCACTGTTACTTGCACGGCATCACCAATCCCAAGAGTCCCAGCAGAGGGATCGACAGAGAAAGGGCTGCAACACAGAGAGGCACATCAGGATTACTGTGGGACATTTGGGGACTATGTGGCTGTCTCGTTCACTCCAGCTCACCTGCGCAAGCAAGAAGCAAACAAACCACAGTCAGCAGAAGAAAAAGAGAACAGACAGTATCAGAAACTGAGCCACCAACTCGACTCCTGAAGAGCTCCAGCCCTCAGAACATCCTATGCTATAAAACGACCTCGTCTCCCCCATACCCTGCATCCAGTTCTCTGCAGCAAGGCTCAAGAGTCTGACTGCTAGCAATACGATCGGAGGAGGGTTTTTGAAGAGCACGGAGATGGTGAGGGTTATTTGCATGCACAGCTTGACACAGACTTCCTCAGGAATCCGTCTTTTCCTGCCACCTATACACCTCAAGAGATACAAATGTCAAGGCAGTGAGATTGCAGCCTGGAAATCAGACAGGGAGAAGAGAATTTCTTCTTGAAGACCAGAGAATAACTGGAGTTTAATTTGCAGAATTCAACTCTTTTTTTTTTTTTTTTTACCTTGAAAGCATCCTGGTTTTGCCTAAGAAAGGGCACATTTTAACAGTGTTTCAGTGAAAGCTGCTCTAAGCAAAGAAAAATCTCTACGAGTGCAAAGGCACATTAGAGTGATACAATAACAAGGGAACAAGACACAAAAGGAGTACCCATTTACAACCTGAACAATTAGATCTCTGGCTAAATGAAGCACCATCAGCAGGAGCGTATCGAGGCAAGTTTAACAGGAGCTTTTCGGTGTATTCACAAGCAATGCAATCTGGGGCTCCGGGTTGTAATCCAAGCTTGGTAACTTTGCTTGGCCCGCTGGAGGAATTCTGTGCAATGTGTTGGAAATAATTATGAAAACGTGTTGGTGTACTTTAGATTTAACACGAGCAATTATGATTTGTGGCCAGGTAAACAGCTCTCGGCTGACAGACACATAATTCAGTTCTTTAACGCTCAGGGAAAAGTCAGGTGCAACATGCTCCTGCACAACAGCAGCTGGGCTTTGTGGCTCCTGTACAGCCCCACTTAGAAAGCAAAAGTTACTGGCTTTAGTGCTTTGCTGGTGGTCAATTTGTCACCTCAAAAACACCTTCCAGAGAGTTTCCCAGTGATTAGGGAATGCAGCACACAAAAATAATGAGAAAATCTGGAGCCATGCACGAGCTGAGCTTCATTCATGGAAGTAGTGACAGCTGATGACATTGCTGGAGTTCCTGCTCATTAAGGAGATATTGCTGCAATTAGGGGCCTGACCTGCTCCCCTGACAACAGCAAGAACATTGGCAGTGACTAATGGGGAAGCACTGGGCCTGCAATGTTCACGTGCTGGACCTGAGACACCTGGGAGGGAGGAGGAAAGCCAAGGCGCCGCCAGCCTCAGAACTGGATTGTTCTACATGGCCCTGCACCTGCACTGGGGGTTGTGCTTGGTTATACTGGGCAGGGCTCTGCTGGTGCTTGGCTAGCATCACTGCCTGCTGGAGGAAAGGCACAGAAAAATTCCCCCAACTTTTTTTTTTTTTTTCCTCCCCCCCCCCCGAAACATGGCCAGAACAGAAAAGCTGCTGGTTAAGGGCCACACTTCAGCACCACCTCCCATCCCATCCCCTTGTCTGCATACCCCTGCCCTCAGATAGCTGGGATGGGCATAACACTCCTGAGGATGACTTCAGGGGATGCCCGAGAAGGAAGGTATCTTCCCATCTTCAAATTATCAGAAGAAGAGGATCCCACCAAGGTCAGGACTCATTCTCAGGACTGAGAAACAGAGCACAAGTCAGACACCGCACCTCCTGCCTCCCACCCCACGCTGTACCCACGGGACAACTTTGTTACTGCTGTCGCGGGAGCTTGGTACCCCTCACGTAGACCTGGTTCTCCAAGACCCAGAGGGATGCAAGGTCCATGCTTAACCTGAACTCTGAATTTCAGTCCACATCACTAAGCTGTTCCCTGCAGCCTACAGATAAGAGATGCTAAGGAAACGTCCCTGACACACTAATAGCCACATGAAAGCCACTGCCAAGAGATGAAGCTGGCAGGCTAAACTCTGGCCTTCTCTCCATTAATTGTGAGCTGTTCTTTAGGATAATTCTTGTCCTGTTAGATCTACCCTGTTAGTGAATCACTACTGCTCCTGAAAAAACAGGAAACATAAGGTTTGGAGGTTTTTTAACAGCTTCTTTTCTGACATCCTTTTTAACTATGTCCATTTGTATGTTTGCTTTGTTGTACAACATCTAAACTGTCACAGGTCCAGATCTCCCAGCGGTGCCTTGCAATCCCCAGCTTGTATAAACTCCTCTAGCCACACCAGCCTGAGGGAGACCTTCCCGCCAGAACCTGCTGAGATCTTGCCCGTTACTGCCCTGCAGAAAGGGAGCAACACCAGACTAGTAAGCAATTTCATACGGATATGTTCTGGCATCTGTTGTCCTGTCCTTGTACATCCTGTGGTAACTCTCCAATCCCACACCTCGATGTCGTATATGGGTACTACAGGGGGCTCCTAGCACTGCACCTTGTAGCATCATTTCCTGAGCTTTCAGAGCCTGATGGGCCATTCCTTAATGTATCTTCTCAGACGGATCCTCTCTGGCGCCATAGCACAGCGTAGCACAAGGTCTGTAACGTCAGGAAAAGGCAGTGCTGCGCTGAGATCTGCTTCCAGATGCCATTTTCAACTGAAACGTACTGGAATGACATTTATCTCCCTGAATGCCATGGAGAAGAAACTCGTTATCCAGCCTTAACAACGAGAATGACAGGAAGAGACTTTCTATATTTACACTAGTACTGCTCTGACTCTCCAGCCTACTTGTCACGCCAGCTGGGAGGCCACTTCTTTTCTGCTGGGGTTGCTGGAGCCACTGAGCTCACCTGGGACCTCGGGGCAGGTACCTGAGCAACTTCTCACAGCACAAGCAGCAGGGAACCCACTGTCACACAGTGCAGTCCCCAGCACTGGCTGGAAGAACCGCTCCTGGCACACCATGGCCTCATCGCACAGGGAGAAAGAACGTGGGGGTTCTGCTCTCGGGCTGCAAGGGGATGTGCTGACCTGGTCAAGAGGGGGGAACACTTGGATTCTGAGTGGGGGATACAAGCTTGGGGCACTACGGTCCAGATACTGGAGGGCTGGGCTGCCATTCACTGGGACACAGCAGAACTGCATGCAGCCGAGGGATGGGAAATGCAGCCACCTGTATTTGGGGTGGAAGAATCCCTGGCAGTACAGGCTGGAGGGCACAAAAGCCTTTCTACGGAAAGGGAGCTTAGAGGCTGCAGCACAGGACATACAGGGAGATGCTGGGATAAAGGGCTTTGCACAGCCTGGAGGAGGACAGAGCAAGGCTGGTATTACCCGATCTTACTTCTCATGTTGTGTGCACACCCGACTGAACTTTGACACTGGTCTTGCTTTGAGCGCCGTGTTTGGTCAGATGATCTCCAGAGGTCCCTTCCAAAGTTATTCTGAGTTTCTCTTCTCCATCAGCCCAATTCCATTTCACATATAGCCCCCAAATTTCTCATATTTCCTATACATTTGTGCATATATCCAAGCAGATGGTAGACAGACAGGCATTGGAGGAACTCAACCTCTAAGAAAGTTCCCAATGAAGAATCCATTATGACATTTTGCTGAACACTTAAAGCAAAAAAAATAAAAACAGCAGAAACACAGGAACTTCAGAGTATTTAAAAAGAAATCTGAATGAAAGTGGAGGCGACTTCATTAGAATAAAACGCTGCTTATACTCAAAGATTTAAATCATCAGTTTGAAATTTCAAACTGGCTTTCAAAAATTCGTAATGAAATGGAAGAGATGACTGATGCCTTCAGCTGACATGGGAAATCTTACCAGCTTTTGATCTCTGCACACACACAATCCAGTTATTCAGAATTGTACTTTTTTGTGTGTCGTATGAAATAAAGCTTTTGCAACACTTCACATCTCTCTGTTGCAAATCAGGACTGAAAAATTTAATTGCTGAAGTTCAGCATAAAATCCGTATCAAGCAGGATTCAACACACGCTGGATCACTCAACAGAAGAGTTGGCAAGGACATTGCCAAGAGATGCCAGACACGACTGGGTATCTGTTTTGGTGGTGACGGCTAGATCTGGAAATCCCAGAGGGAAGCTGTACAGGGATTTACAAGTTCCTGCCTATGTATTTCCACAGTGAAAAGCAGCAGCCTGCTTGAATAGCATCCTGGAAGCTTCCATAGCCTTGCCAGGCTTTGGTAGGAGCCTCTTGGACCCTCATGTTTCCCAGGAGAAAGAGCAAAGAGCCTTCTCTTGACCCCTGTTTTCCTGGGGAAGAAACTGAAGCAACTCAGGTGCACTAAGGCAGATGGCAGGTCTTTGCTGCGTTCTGGACCTCAGCTCCTGCACCAAGACCTCTGGGACCAAGCAACTCGGAGCTAACTACCAGCCAGCTGAACTGGTTTCCTTGCAGGTGCAGTGTCCAAAATGCATTACCTTCTCCAGTTCAGCAAACTGGAAAAACAGTGACTGTCTTCTCAGACCAACAGGAACAGTACAGGCTGTCCACGACACAGCACACATCGGGCGCTTGACCAGGAGACTGCCCAAATACCACGTGCTTGTGGCCTCCCAGGGAATGGGTATATTTGGCCAACAGGGCCACATAACCATTTCAGAAGGTGCTGAGGATTAAGGAGGTTGGTGGTGGCTACTACAGCATGCTAGAGCACTTTCCAGGAGATCCGAGAGAGACAAAGCTCTAGAAAAGGCTCCCAACCCACGCACCAGGTATTTGCTGCATCTTTGGCCTGTGGCCCCGCTGTAAGGCATTCCTCTTTGGGGCTGTAGTGCAGCTTTGAAACCACTGCCAGCTCGTCTCCACTTACAAGCTCATTCTGCTGAAGAATATTGGATCCCAGGGACCAGATCAAACCTACTGGAAAACCAGGTCCTGGACCACACCCTGTTTTTCTCAGGGTCTCGATACCAATTGCTTTGATCTGCAATCTCCAATTGCACTTGCTACTCTAGACAAACTGCTGATAAATTCTTAAATGTCTCTTCCACCAGCTCAGAGCTTGCCCATTTCTTAACACTGCCCTTGGTCTGCAGGAACTGAGCTCCTAGAGCTGTCGTCTGCCCCGCAGGATCTTCCACAGCCCGAGGGCAGTCCAGCTGCCTTCTTACAATTGCTCCTTCAGTCTAACAGAATCAGTCTTGCACGACTGTGCTCTGAAGACACCGTTGCACTATAAAACTCCACTCTGCAGCTTGCAGGGTTTTAGCAGAGGTTGCGCCATGCTTCAAACACTATAATCAACAGCAAAACCCACGTGCCCTGCCCATCTCCAGCCATGGCAGCAGCACGGCAGCTCAGGTGCTCCGGTTCCTTTTTGTCGCTGTTTCCCAACTATATTATCACGCCACAGTGTTTTGCACAAAAAAAGATGAGCTCCCTACCTCTGCGTGCTGATGCAGTAGCGGGCCTCCCGGTTACCAACGTTGCGAACCAGCAGCGTTTTCTGGGTGCTGTACTTGACTGGACAGGCTGAGAAGTTCACCTGGTCGGGGAAGTCCAGGATAGCTCGGGCACCTATAGCTCGGATTGGCACAACAAACTTCTCCCTTTCTGTGATGCAGATGAGCTCGTGGAAATAATCCTGCAGGGAAAGAAACAATCTCAGCACAATGCATTTAGCACCATTCCCACGGCAGAAGGAAAATTGCTGTTTTCTAGGACTGTTGCAGTAGCGTTCAATAACGGAATAATAGTACCTTTTACCTTCATGACCTTTCATTCCAGCATGACTTGCACAGGGTTGTTAACTTGCAAAGAAGAAACAAGCCCACTGATTCACCCGCTTTCGCAGCAAGCTGGCAGCACCACAATTATCTGATGCTTTGATTCCGAGGCACCAAAACAGAGTCGCTTCACACAAGGGATCACAGCACTAATGGAACCTGCTTCGATCGCCACCGCAGACTGTTGGAAGCACCACTGAGAACCCAGCTGTGCCACAGCACTAACTTCAAAGCCAGCAACGCGGCGACCTCGTTGAAGCTTGGCAGGGGATGCTCAGGTACGTTTTCAAAAGGACTTCAGCACATACGTGATCAACGGTCAGTCGCTGGGGAAATGCTTCACAAGCTGGACACGGTAATTGCTGCGATGCCAGCTGAGTGTAGGGTACAGCTGTATTTCTCACCCGCTCCCACAGCCTTACAGGGCCAAGGCTGGGGACACGCACCCTTCAAAAGCCATCTGACCCATCTCCCCACACCAGAGCCGGCTCAGCTCCAGACCCAAACTGTTTTTGCAAGAGGTTTCACAAGTACTTCAAAGCACTAACAGTTCCACCCCTGCCCTCAGCAGCCTACACCAGCTCTGTGCTAGAGTTAAAGGGTGTTAGCTGTGTCTGAACTCAGTTTCCCTTTACATCTCACCCAGCCCCAGGGGACACAGAGACAGCTTTGGCTGATGCCTTAATCGAACCCCTCTGTAAAGTCTGTTCTAGAGGAGTAAGTGACGGCGTGCCTGGTTAGCACACCCACCCCAGGCAGGCGGCATCGGGAGCTGCACACGGGGGACACTCAGACACCCCACCAGAGCAAAGCCGGCTGTGCAGTCCCAGCCACTGGCTCGTTCAGAACAGAGCCAGGCAATCCCCCCCGCGCCCCGGCTGCCTGGCGTTTAGCAGCAGGAAGGCAAATCAAATTACCAAAAGCATTTTACTGTAGGGATGAGCAGATCAGACTCCAGATGTATGGCATGGCGTCGCTGCGCTGGAACTATCACCTTGCCCCCACTGAAATCAGTGGTAAAGCTGCTGCCATAGGGCCAGGAGCCATTACCCCCAGCAGCGCTCTTGTTGATGAGCTGATCAAAGCTCTGCTTCTCATCAGTCACTCGCTGCCCTGATTTTTGCCCCGGTGCTTTTAACTCATTTGATATTCTTGTAATTGTTGAAGCAGCAAGCACTTTGATTTAGGAACCGCACACAGCAGCAAACTCCCTTCAGCAGAACTGATCCGGATTCCTCCGCGGTTGGGATTTCCTGCTCCCATCCCCATCCCCTCCTGGAAGGGCCCTAAGGCAGCCAGCCGTGGCACAGACACGTACCCAGTGCTCCAACACAACAGCTGACACCCAGCGCCTCACCCACCACCCAGCGCCTCACCCACCACTAAGGTTGACAAAACAGATGCTGCCCCATCCAAGGCACAAAGAATAAAGAAGGATCTCTTCTTCTAGACATCTCAAACAGTCACCCTACAAACTGCACAAGGGCTTTTGCTTTTCCTATTTGGAAGGTAAAATACTAGCAAGAGAACTGCAGCAAGCAACCTGCAGGATTTAACATCATATTCCAGGCAAGGGTTTCATCTTCAGCAAGTCTTTCTGAATTAGCAAGTTTGTACTCAATCTTGCAGCCCAAGCCCTCTAAAATAAAAGCTACGGGCAGCCCATATGACTTTAAAGCACCCATTACCTCCTGGGTACTTCACCTCCCAGACTGTTCAGATGCTCAGAAACTGCATTAGCAAATGGAGAGTGCCATTTGCTTTTGCTGTTGTTGTTATTTCGGCCACATTACTGTAACAAAGGCAAATCCAATTGAAAGCTACCTGCCTTAGTCTTGGCATGCCATATTTACTTATCTCTCTCTTCCAGATGCCAGGTAGACAGAGGAGGATGCAAGTTCAGATCAGCAGGGAGATAAAAAAAAAGGAACTTAAAACAACTGGAGGTATTTGAGGGAAGTAAAAGGAAGTAATTGTCAAGTCGTTGTCATTGCTAAGGAGCAAATGGATGACAGCAAGGTAATTAAGAGCCCAAGAAATAAATCCCCCCCTCCCCCAAAAGCAAGCACAGGCAACCTTCCCAGCTCCATTGCTGGTGAGGGGCACCGGGACAACCTGCACAGCAACGCACAAGGAAAGGGAATTCTTTCTCCAGGGACCTGAGGGCAAGGCTAAAGCAGCAAGGATTTGGTTTCACAGAGACAACCACGACCTTGGGAGAGAAAGCTGCCTCTCACCATTCATGCAGATGCACATCATGTCCCAAGCCCCTTCTCCAGGGACACCGTGGAACATGGCATCCCATGCAAGGCTTGACTCAGCACTTCAGAGCAGGCTGACCCTTCAGCCACGCTCTACCACCCCACCAAAGCGGGACCTTGCACCAGGCTGAATGCAGCGTCAGCCCAAACAGGGCGAAACCCAAGGCAGGAGGGGTGCTAGGCAGAAGCTGGCTGTTTGTGTCGCTGTGGACCCATGGTCCCTTAAGCTTTTGAAAGCTGAATTGCCCCCCTGGGTGGGGAACGGGTTGCAGTCTCCACTGCAGCACTGCCTCGTGCTACCTGGACACTAACTCTGCTACACACTTGCTTACAGCCTGGGCAACTGTTGAGACCAGTTCAAAATCTTGTTCTGCTTCGCAAGTACAAACCCTTAGCAGACTGTTTAAGACCACGTTTCTAAATAAATGTGCCTGGATGACAGAGGGGTTGCATCCCATCTATGCTCTAAAGTTTGTTGTGTTTAGACACAGCTTCAGGCTACAGATTTTCATGAAAACATGACTACATCCTTCATACAACTCCCCTCTCCATTGCAAGGATGGCAGACAGTTGTACGATGGTTCCCCTTCTCTCACACCCCTTTGACAAGCAGTAAATTACAAGCTCTGGCCTTCCAGGTATCGCCACTGGCATCTGAACTGGCACCCGCTGGAACTGAAGCAGCTGCTCATCTCTGATGCTGTTTCAGGCTCTCTGCAAACTCAGGGGCTAACGGTAATACTGCCACAGTGATATCAACCTTAGCTGCCCACAACACCACACTCGGATGTCAGATTTCCTGCATAACCCATCCTAAATCCTGCACTGAATTCCTTGCAGCAGACGACTTGCACAGAAAAGATCCTTGTAGCATGAGGTCACACGGCAAGCCAAGCAGGGAAAGCTCCCGCTGAAACCCTGATATCAAAGGCTGGAAAATAAGGGCCATGACCAGAGAGGAGGGACCGGAGGATGAAGATACAGTCGCAGGAGAAGGGGGTGCCCCTGCACCTGCCCCCCTCAGCTGCCGGGTCGCAGCACTCTGAAATGAGTCGCTTAGCTCCAGGTTCATTTATCACCGGGCCATTTGCCTTGGTCTTCTGCCCCTTTCCTCCCCACACGAGCCATCTTGAAAGTATACTTGGAATAGCTTCTGGGCGCTACAAAGCATCTAACAGGGCTGCGCTGAATTGTAAAGGACTTCATTTCAGTAATGCAGTAACTCGCTGTCCTGTCGTATTTCATAGTAATCAATGTGCATTAATTCAGTCTCCACCGAGCACCAGTAATGAATTTCACAAACCTCACAGACTGAACTTGCATTGCCTGAAAACAGTGCACTGCTACAGTGAAAAGAGCAAGACGACAACACGGAATAAGCTGTGCTATGTTTTTATGTGCTTCTTACTTCCTTCTTCCTCCACAATAAACTATTAATAAGCCTGTAGGACGCACAAATGGAAGTATTTCTGTCTGTTGTTTATCTGCCAGTCAGTGCCACAATGGTTTCCAATTCAGCAGAGGCCGTCAGACCATAACGCAAGAACATGTGGGAACAGGGGCTGGCACGAGAACACCCACGCTGTACAACTGGAGCCATAAAACAGAAACGTGCAAATCAGAAGCAGCAAGAGTAACAAATTGGAAATGTTGCCCAGCAGAAAAATTAGCAGTTCATTTATAACACAAGTGCCAATAAACCAACAGGCACACCAGCTGTTTATTTATTTTCTGACAGTCCAATCACGTGGCACATTCCCAAATGACTGCCAGACAGTAGGAAACTGCTCATTTTCCAAGAAAGGGCTACGTGGCACACAGCATTTCAGCCACCAACAGCTCACATGGCCCTAGTACTTAAGGCTTGGCCACAACTGTACTCCTTTGATTCAGGAGTGACTTCACTGAAGTCAGACTTACCCCAGGGAAGAACAGATTCAAAGCAAGAGAATTATACAAACCAACTCCCCATCAGGAAGACCCGCATCCCAGTTCACTGGGTTACCCACAGTCCCTGTGGATCGTGCAGCATCAGGGATGTAGAGGTTGTTCAAAGGCAGCACTCCTGAGCCTTCCACAATTAACACACAGATACTCTGCAGGCAAGCAACTGCAAGCCCAGCGCAGGAGGCTTTACGGAACCATTTCCCAAAGCCTGCCTCTTGGCTAAGGGCTTTGCAAGGTGCTCTGCACCTCCTGACCATGCTACTGATGCATTTCTAGCTCAGCTACAGCACTCTGGCACTCCGCTGACTCACGCTCCATCAAGTATGAGCCAAAACATTCCGTTTGTACAACATTCTGGTTCTGCTGTACAATCCCCTTGTGCTCCTCACCAAGCAGCCCACATCCCTCCCCCAATGCCCTGCAAGGAGCACAAAACCCAGGTCAGCAGAAACCGCCAGGGTGTTGCTGAAGCTGTGCAGAGGACCTCGCTGGCACAGCTCCCTAATGCCACACACTCACCAGTTCAAGGGCAAGACAAGGGACAAAGTACTGGACATGAGTGCTCCTGGGGGTTGTCTCACCCTACTTCTATTTGGGGTGATGTTCATGTGTTGCTCTGCTGCTTCTCTATAGTTGAAGAGCAGCAATTTGCCCTTCATGGGAACCAATTTACTTCCACCCCAAAAATGAATGCTCATGAATACTAATAAATCACATTTTAAAGGAAGCAGCGTCCTCTGCAAAGCCTACCTCGGTGAGGTTGAGCTCTTATGTCACTTGGGCAGTATGGAGAACTGCCCTAGGCCAAGGTCATTTTAACCTTCCATACGAATGATGTAAAACCATTTCTCAGTCCCTCCCCAAAGCAACAGATCATTTCACAAGCTCAGGGAGCCAGGGACCGCAGGGCATTTCCTCTTTAGTTTGCTACAGCCACGCTGTTTGAGGATAGGACAGGGCATTAAACTAAATCTAAGCAGCAAACAGAAGATGAGAGAACAGCTGTGCCCAAAGGGATCCTGCACCTCTGGCCTGGCGCAGAAGCATCAGCTGGCTCAGAGCTATCCCCTAACCTCGCCTCGCCCACACAGCCACACAAAGAACCCTGCCAAGAGGCAGCAGAGTGCTGCTGGAAAGAGTCAGCCTGGCTGTATGCCCCTGCGATGCTTCCTCCCTTCCATGCCGTGTGCTAAACCCTTCTGCATTAAGAAGCCTCCAGACAACACTGTCACCCCTTCACATCACGGCACCGTGCCAGGCTTGCCAGAGCCACAGCACCGATGTTCCAACCTCCAAGCAAAAGCATGGCACATGGGGCAGGGAATAGGTGCCAGCTGACACAGCAGCCACAGCCACATGCACACAGCCACAGCCACACTAGCGTGACTGCCCAAAGGCTCCGGGGTAAGTGTCTGCCTGCAGATTCTACCTGCCCCTTCAATGCCTGGGTGTGCTCCAGATGTCTCTGTCATCTGCAGCACACCGGCCCCCTGCTGATTAAAGACATCTAGAGCTCAGTGCGGCTGTGCCAGGCTGGCTCCCCGCCACGAGCACATCTTCTCCCCTAGAATCACAGCTGGAGCACAGGCAGGCAAGTATCCTCAGGGGCAGCACAGCGGCAAGGCTGGAACACAGAGGCTATGAAAAAGCATCACCTTCGCTCCAGCCCTGGGTGAGGCAGGGAACTGGTTGCCAGATGGGAAAGAGGAAAGCTCTCTGCATCTATTCACTCCTCTAGTATTTTCTATCATAATTAAGCCCCTAACACTGAGTAGAGAGGTGGGATGGCTAAACATCAACACTCCTCCCGGCCATCTTCCTACTGTCCCACGTGCACCTTCCCCTGCAAACGCCCAGGAAAACACGGGGAGGGAATGCACAGTCCCTGCTGCGGTGGCATCGCATGGTGCTGCCAGCCAGGATGTGACCAGCCGCAGGCTGCCTGACCACAGCCTAGAGCAAACCTTGCAGCACGGCACGGGCTATAACCAGTGCGCAAGGAAAGTGCCGGCTTCAGACAGAACGTTCCACTGTCTCACTGCTGTGTCCAACGTGATACGCATCCCAGTGACTCCAGTTTTCAAAAGTGGTGGTCCTCACTCTGATCAGGCTCAACTTCGCGTCCTCCAAACAACAGGTCAATTTTAAATAGGCTTTTGTATTTATAATTATCAGAGCAAACCCATAACCATACAGCAACGGACAGATATTAGCAGTGCCGCAAACCCCACAGCAGACGCCCTGTTCTGAACCCAGCCCCGCAGGTTCGCCTCCCGCTGAAGGCACCTGTCTCTTGGGACCTCCAGTCTCACCTTGTTCTCATTGGGGGTGAAAACGATGTGGAAAGTCACAAGCATGCCAGGCGGTACTTTGCGGCACACGGCATGGTGGCTGATCAACTTGAAATAAGGTGACCTCTCCAAGGTGACCTTCAGCAGCTGAGGAACCTGCAGAAAAGGTAAGAAAGTATGATTTTGCAGCTTGTGGAAACAGGAGCAGAAGAGACCTGCCAATAGCCTTCCTTAACCACCTTTCCAAAGCACTTTTAGCTCTGGAGGTACGTGCACATAATACACAAGAGTCAACATTAATCCCTTCTGCCTGGGCAAAATAGCTCAAGGCCAGAGGCAGCAGGGCAATGAAGGAAGGGCCAAGCAGGGAAGACACCAGCAGCACCGAGATATAATATCTGAATCAAGCCACCCGTGTATTCAACAGGCCCAAAGAACCTGCCGGCTTCTGCCCATACACATCCAGGCAGTCATGCCCCTAGAAGGGGACTGTGTTGTCTGAAAGCCAAACAGTACGTGTTAATCCTGGGGGAAGGAAGAAATGCACTTTAACATGCTAGGTTTGAGCAGGGCTAGAGTCATGCATGCAGACCAGCAAGAGGAGGAGACCACACATACTGTGGCCTCACTGGTAATAAAAGCAAGCCTGAAGAGCAAAAGGAGGAACATGGGAAGACAAAGCGACAACCCCACAAACAGAGGATGGCTAGGAAAATTCACAGGGAGCTGTAAAGAAGCAAGGGAGAAGCACAATACGCTACAAGGAAAGGCTGATGCAGAGGATGAGAGCCAGCAACTTGGCAAAGTGATGGAAAGCCAGGCGACCCCCCCCAGGCTGTGGCTATCAACTATGGGCTCCAAAGGCATCTTCTGCCTCGAGATACATGACCGGCACTGACTGCCGCTGGAGTCTCAGTTTTAAAAGCCAACCTCTGCTCTCCGGAGGCTCCTGCTGCCTGTGACCGTAGCCAGGCAGCTGCCAGCGCAGGCAAGCCAGATCCCTGGGGATCCCTGCCCACCCCCAGCAGTCCCTGCAGGCACCCTGCTGCACGGTTCTGCCCTCTGGGACACCACCAGCACACAGACAGCACGCAGGCATTTCTCGACCCCTGAGCACCAAATCTCAAAGTCTAAAGCAGGTGATTTGGATTGACGGGCAGCTTCACTGACAAACAACAACCCCACAGGAGGCCTGGAAAAAATGGAGGCTTGTTCTGCACCACCCACCCGAGCCTGGTAACCCATGGCCCAGGCAGTCCTGAACTCTCCAAACGCCCTTGGAACCCAGCAATGTCCTGGGGCAGCGGGTTCCAGGAGCCAGTTTCACAGCGCACACAAGCAGTTTGGTCACCAAGTCCCTTAGGAGAGGAGCACGTGTGGCTAAGACCTTCAGCAAAAGCCACCCAGAACACCTGAGGGTGCTGAGGAACAGCCTGAAGACAGAAAAGCAATTGTACAACACTGGTGAGAGCAGTAAGTATATAGCGAAGCACTTCTGTAGTTGCACCATTACAGAGCCTCTATTTGGAATACATTTTGCTGTCAGCTGGATTTTTAGGGGGCAAACAACTTCAGGCTGCCATGCAGTATAAGATTCAGAAGAATCTGGGAAACCAGCGCGAAAACTCTGAGACAGAGCACAACACTGCTCTTCTCCAGGACATTGCCAAAAGCCAACAAAATTAGAATAGAACACCCTCTCAGGATTATCATCTCTACCTTTCTGTATTTAGAACATACCAAGGATTTTCCTTAGAGCTAATCCTACTTTTACACCCACGCTCTCCAATGGCTGAGGTCTTACCGGCTTCAAAACTAGTTCGGTTTGGAAAAATCCCACATTCACACACTGCCTCCCCCTTTACAGGGCACGTAAACCCCAAGGTGCAGCTGGACAAGTTTATTATTCCTTACTGGGAAGGGCAGAAATGTTATGCAGATGTTCTTTTCCACCTGAGGAAGCATGAACAGAGCAAATCAACTGTTTGCCTGTTGGCTGGTACTTGGCAAAGATAACCATTTTGAGGTGCTGCATGGATAATGGAGCAGCTGAAGCCAAAAGACTCAGTGGGAACGAAGCAGAGAGTAGGAAGAGAGAAACTGAGGCACATTTTAATTGGGAAGAAGATACCTACAGCAAGGGGTGCCCAAACCCCAGTGTAGACCACACCAGTGGCATTCCCTGGGTGCAGGCACCCATGCCACACCTTATCCACGTTCCCAAGTTAAATGCCAGACCAGGAATGGTGCAGTACTCTCCAGGAATAACTGAGGGACCACACACGCATCCTTCCCAGCCAAAGGGTCTTCCCTTTTCACCCACATCCCTGTCAAAACCTGTTCTCTCAGGAAATACTTGGACTTCTCCCGCTGTCCTTCCACTCGCTGCCTTGGCAGCTTTTTTTTGTTGTCCACCTGTTTGTCCCCCCCAGCAGGTAAATCTGGAAATCTGGGCGGAATTCACCGGCTCTTGCGCACACTTCCATCTTCCCATCCCACCCTCCCCTCACACATACCTCTTATTCCTCATTACAAAAGAGTATCCTTAATTACACCTCTCTTCCTGACCTTTCTCTGCTGCCAGTGCACTTACTGCTACAGATCAAGAGAAACCCTTGCGTGTAGGAAAGTGCGCAGTGAGAGAACACTGAGCTCAGCTCCTTTCCTCCCTCTGCCTTTTCCCACCAGCTTGCTCTTGGCACATGCCTCATTCCAGCAAATGTTTCCCCAACTGAAATTCAAAAGGTCTCAATTTCCCTCTTTACAGTGGAACAAAACTGCTGACATTTTCCAACTTTTCCATTTGCAGCTTTCTTCGGAAATCTCAAAATGATCAGGTTTTTCAAGCAAAGGTGGAGACCTCCGAGGGCACTTGACTCTGAACGTGCTGTGGCTCTCCAAAGGGGAAGCAGAGCGTCACATTGCCTCAGAAAAACCTGAGCAGAACCCAATTAAGCTTAGCAGGAGCCTGAAGCGGCACCTAAAGGCCTCCCACTGCTTCTGCTACATCAGTCTGTTTCCACTGCTGTTTCAAACCACCTTTCCTGAAGCGCTGTTACCACTAATTATAACTTACTCCAGCATAAAGCGGAGAAGACTCAACCCCTGCGCTCTGACAGCCCGTTCAGCTCTCTGTGCAGCTCACCCAGAGGCAGAGCTGCCCTGTGGAAACCAAGATTAACCACGGAGCCACCAGGACGCGGTGCACACTCGAGGGAAAGCACGAGGGCGGGGAAGAACTGTACAGCCCTCAACATTCCCAGCCATCCAGGGCTTTCAGGGGGAAGGATGCTGACTAGAAAAGCTCCTTTCGGTTAGGGACTACCAACACACAGCCAAAACCAGGGCAAGAAACCTCAGCATGGCAAGATTTCCACCATCTTGCAAAATAAAGGTGGCGAGACATTTTACTCCGGATGTGCTGTGCTGCAGCAGGTGACTGGCTGTGCTGTGCACTGCGCGGATGACACTGCTCTCCAGTTCCAGCACAGGGTTAAACTTCCACATCCCAGCACTTACCTTGTCCTCGTTCCTCAGAGTCAGTGGCACTTCATAGACCTCATAGGGGACGTAGCTCTGGAATACCACCTCTGACGGGAAAGGCTGGAACGAGCGCTGTCTCGGGGAAGGTGCCGAGAACTGCAGATGCAAAACAGAGTTTCAGCCGCTGGGAGAAAGATTCATCAATCAGAGAATACTACATCGGTCCCCAGTGAAGTACAGTCTCCCGGTGAGTACGCCTGCCCAGCTCACGCCAGGGGAACGGCAGCTCACCCACCTGTGCTCTGAGCAGATCAAATGTTTCTGGGCCACACTGAGCAGGCTCAAGCGAGCAGCTCTTTTGCTGGCCGTTTCTCCAGGTTTCCTGCTCCAAAAGGCAAGGCAGCGCTTACCTCCGGCAGAGCCCTGGGCTAACACGGTCACACCGCTCCAGAGCACTTACTGCGAGAGCCGTAAGCACTCGTGCAGCAAGTGAAAGCCAAGCATTTACAGGAGACTCCACGGGAAACAGTTTGGGGATTATCTTTACCCTGAGACAGTCACCAAGTCCAACCCATCCTCAAATCTCTTTTTTGATACACAGCCTAGAAACCATGAGGAAGAGAAGACAGGCCAAAAAGGAACACCGCCGTTAAGAAAGCAACAGATGAGGTGATAAGGTTCAGCTCCTTCCCCAGCACTACTGCGCAACTTGAATAGGGCTGGACTTGGCATCTCCTTTTCCCATGAGCTTTCAACGGATGCTTCATTACAGTCCATTATTGCCACGTCAGTTAATACCACTACAGAAGCGTGCCTGACGACACACAGAAACAGCAAACGCTTACGGCGCAGAGGCATTACTTGGAGAAAATCCCTCCCTGCTTTGTCTCCCCCCTTCCAGCTGAACTCTTCGCACTCACAAGACACAGGCACGTCTCCTGCTTCTGCACAGGAGTCAGGGTCGTGCTGAAGCCAGCAGCCACAGCACACGGCCAGTTCTGTGTGCGCTCGTCCGAGGCGTTCCCAACCTCACGTGCTGTCTAAGGCAATCCCCAACCAATTTGTTACAGGTCTCTTGCTGGCACTTTTCCACTCAACAGCCTACCTCAGTCATCTACCCACTTGGAACGTGCGTTCTACTAAGCAGATGTGTAAGAAGAGCAGCTTTCAACATACATGTAAGCAAACACTGATCCAGATAAAGCACACCCGCTCCCCTCTGCCCAGCGCCATTCCCCTGTGTACCTGGCAGCCTGCAAAATCTAACACCCTGTAAGGGTCCCACTCGTCGTTCCAACCCAAAGCATTCATGCAATTGCTTGAGCTACACCTTGAAGAGTTACCGTAGGCCCTCAGCCCTCAAAGACCAACGCTGCCACCATTGAGGCCATCCGATGACCCCAAGCGTTTGACAGAGACTACACCAGACCAAGGGCTGCCTATTTCAGCAGGAGGGTGGGAAATTGCAAGCTTGCATTCTTGTGTCCCCCCCCAGCCTTTCTCCAGGATCATGCTTTAGCCACAGTAGCTCGTCTCCAGCAAAAGCCACCAACTTCAGCAGAGGTGATTTATATGGGCTTAGTGCAGGCCAGGACTTCAACAGCTCACTGGGGGAAAACATTTCACCTTTCCCCCAGCAGAAGGAACGCCACCACCACCAGCAGCAGTTTGAAACGACAAACTGCCACCAAAGTATTTAGATAAGCTGGAGGCAAGCCTGTCACAAGCATAGGCCCACTTCAAATGTCACGTCAAACAGCAAGGAAAAGGGCAAGAAAAGGCTACCTTATGACGGGAGGCTTCGCTCACGTCGAGAAGCTGGGTAATCTGGGGCCGCCGCATCTCCCGAGTGCTGGCCAGCCTCTGCTTGGTGCTAAGAGTCATCTCCTTCAGGAAGGCAGAGGGAGTCAGCTGAAATGCAAAACACCAGCAAGAGCTACAGAAATGCCTTCATTCAGAAAGGCTTTTCTTGTGCAAGAGCCACTGATGAATAATTTGTGATCACAGCCACTAGGATAGTCCTGGAAGTCCCATAATTACCCGCTGAAATATTTAACATCAGTAAATTAATGATAGAGAGCGGAATACACACGCTCCAACCAAGTGGCTCTGTCCCAGTAGCTTCTCCTTTGTGATTTGATGTGACATGTTGGGGGATTTGGCTCTTCAGGCATTTGTTTCCTCTTCAGATTTGCTGGATTGAGCCAGTGACCTTTGAAGAAGGTCGGGAGGAGTTACCAGCAACCCCCTAACTCCATCCTTGCACAACGCTTACAACCACCACACGTGTGGAGACGTCACTGCTGGGTGAGTCAGAGGAAAGCAGAGAAGCAGTGTTGTGCCAAAACTGAGGTGGAGAGGAATGGCTCCAGGTTTTAGTTATCTCTTTTGAATTAGCACTTGTTTTCTCTGTTCTGGCCTCCGAGACCTCTCCACAGAAGTATGCAGAGAGATCTCCTCGACAGAGCCTCAGCGCCAGGTCGCCTTCAGTCAGGTGAGCTCTGGTCAGCAAAGGACATCTGAGGATGGGGAGGAGGAACTGCCCTGACTCTGCTGCTGTCTGCAGCGCTGGGTCTGTGCTCCACAGGGGATACGGGACAGAACAACTGTTTTGGAACCTGTTCCATCTGGGACCAGCCATACCTCTCGAAACCTTCAGGCAGAGTTTGAGCAGCCCACCACGCGCCCAGCTGCCTGGAGGGCAGGTATGGTCAGAGCAGCGCTGGCAAGCATCCCGACGTGACAAAACATTGCTGCCCACACAAAGGGGACAGAACGAAGCACACGCTCATGCTTCAGCTATTCCGGTGCAATGCCCGGTACGTCCATTTAAATTGGCTCCGGTGGCACATCCAGACAGACTCTGGGCTTGCCCTGAAGCAGCACACAGTCCATCCCCTACTGCACCATGATCGCCACCTCCGACAGAAGCACGGCAGCAGAGAGACGGGGAGGTGGTGTCCAGCTTCACAGTGCGGCCAGACAACAGGAGGGGCAGGTAGAGGAAGGACGTGGGGGCAGTTTCCAGCCTTACACAGCTCCTACCTGGCCGCAGCAGGTACTTACAGCTGCAGGCTTCTCCGTCTCTCTGACTAGCTTCGGATTACGAGGCACTACCACTTGGCTCGGGAATCCACCAGCCATCCTGGAGGACCCCGTGAACCAGCAGGGCTTTCCAGTGGCCATGCCTCAGTTGACCTGCAAGGAACAACAACAGGACTTTGAAAATCCAGAATGCCCTTCATGGCAGACCCAAAGGAGACAGCTGTGTCTCCGGGTTGTGGCATCCTTCATAACTGCGGCCTCCCCACCCTGTCTCATAATTAGACCATGTTGAAGCAGAAGAGTGAAGATTGATAGAAGTAAAACCCCACAACAAACATTCCCTGAGCCAAAACAGCCTTTCACAAGCCACACGCACACATCAGAGCCTGCTGGCATTTCTCACCTTCTCCCTCCAACTTCCACCTATTTTGGAACTATTTACTGGAATTTTTATCCAAATCTCGATTAATACCCAAACTGTCCTTTATTACTCTTCAAAAGTTTTTCGGTGGGAACAAAAGAGAAATGTCACTTCACTGCTTCATTTTGCAAAAGCAGCTGACCCGATGCGACTCTGCGCCTGACCCTACTAAGTGCTCAGAGTATTAGGAACAACCTTAAAGCCGGGGATCGCTGCTGCCCCGAGCATCAAAATCAGACCGCTCTCCTACTTTGCAAACTGAATGCCCACCCTTTGTGCAAGGAGGTTGGTGATGGTTTTAACTAATGGAGCACAGAGCTCAGTACTCTGATTATCAACTATGGTTTCTCAAAGCTAATTTGGTTAACTTGCAAAAATGATCCAGCAAACAGGACTCCTTCCAGGCATGAAATTGCCACAGTGACCAAGAGCCTTTCTCCATGGAGAACGAGGGCCCCTTTTTTCACTTATTAACACCCAAACTCAAGGCTCCCTACAGGCGTTCGAAGCTGTAACAGCAGAAAGAAAAGCATGAAACCATTCAAGCTGCATGAGCAATTAGCTCAAATATAAACGCAACGTTAGTGAAAGCAGGGCCACTTAAGGCTATCCTCACGGCAGCTCTTCTCCAGCATCCTCATCCTGCAGGCCACATGGGTCAACAGGTCCATGGGCCATTCTTTTTCTACCACCAGCCTGCTGACGACCTCTCCATCTGCATCTCAAAAAGTGCGGGTGCAAGAAAGGGAAAGAGGAGAAAACACCCCCAGAAAGCAGGTCTCAAGCATCGACAAAAATCAAAGAGAGGTGTGTACAGCACTTACTAAGCACTACTTTGGACTAGAAATCATTTCCCCTCCCTTTCTGGCTAACTGGACCAAGGGACGGATGGATTTGCCCACTTCTTATTTTATGGGACTTGAAAGACCCAGCTCTACCCTAACACTTTTTGACATCCCAAAATTAAGCAAAAACTCACAGATCCCAGCTTCAGGTAAATTCATCCAGACACTGCAGACAAGCTACTCATTTCTTTAAGGAGTACAGAAAAACCTCCACGCTGACTTACAAAGCAAGAACTTAATTCCTATTTTGCTTGCCTGGGGAGGACCCCAAGCACATCAACGCAAAAGAGAACAGGCAAATCACCGTGTTGCCACAGCTCCAACAATGCCTTTGGGGTGTCCTCTGTTGTTGCACCTGGTGAGTAGCCACCTAATGAGCTTGTTCCAATTAACCGTGCACACATCTACACACACGCCAGCTGAGGACATCCAACTTACAAGGCCATCTCGGCTGCCAGGGAGCTTCACGCATTTTCAGCGCAGCATACGACATAAACAAACGCTTCCCATGAGACTCGCGGCCACAAGCAAACCAAATGAGCACATCTGCTCAGCAGGGAACCAGGAACCCTCCGCTGGAAAACCAGCATACATTATCTGGGGCTTTACAGTCCGGTCAGGGAAGATAAAAGCTGGCTCTCCAGCCAGCTAGCTTGCGGCAACTCACTCCAACACGTCTCCCACATGGTGTCCAGCCACAAATCTGAGCAGGAACTGCAGAGCTCAGATATGACACCCCGGTGCGCTCCAGGCTCCAAGACAGAAGCGCTCTAAAGAAAGGGAACCGGACGCTGGGTGATGCTTCCTGCCTCAGAAGGCAGAACTCCAAGACAGACGTCAAGGTGAGACCCATCAGGGCTCTCATGCTTGGCCCCAGATGCACTCACCGGGCTGCCACCACGTGCTCCTGCCCACCGCTCCCCCACCTCAGAAGCAATGCCAGAGCCTCCCTGGCTCGGCACAGAAGTGACTCCTGCCTGCTGCAGGCAAGCAGCACAGCTGGAGCCAGGCTTCACACTCAGAGGACTTGACAAAGCAGCCACAGGTGCTTAGCAAGGGAAACCACTAGCTGCAAAGTGCCTTCATGGAGCTGCATGGCAGAAGCCACATGGAACCTGTGCAAAGCCTGCAAGCACCGCAGCATCCAACGCTGGCATCTCAGCCTGCTCTCAAACCCAAGCACCCTGCTCCCACACTCAGCTGCGTCCCTGCCATTGAACTCCTCTGGTTTTCCAGCCCAAACCTTTCCGCCCTCCCAGGGAGATGGAGAGGGCCAAATCCATTCCTCAGCCCTGCTCGTCAGCCCAGACAAGATTGTTATCGATTTGTTAATAAGTTAAGATTGATTGATTTTATTTGATTGATTAATTGATTTTATAAAATCATTTAATAAAATTAAAATATAGAAGGATAAGAAAAAAAATCTTATAAGAAACTTATAGCTGCACAGTAAAAGCTGCTATGAGATCTTCCGTACGTCCTGTACCAAGGCTAGAAGAAGGGGCTGGAACCATTGTTAAAACTTAGGTAATAACTTTAGGGTTGAAAGGTTTCTTTGTATTTAACCAGTCTTCTGTATGCAGAGGTGTACTGAAATGTCAGAATATGAGATGAATGGGAACTGGGGAGAGTCGACTGGAACAGCTTGTGGTTACCTGCCAAGAAACTGTGAACTTCAGTAAAAGGTAATTCCGGCAGGGGGAGATCGCGACCACCGACTCATACACCACCTACCCAAATTGCACCCCAGACCCATTTGTAGACCTTTCTAAGCTCTACTGCACAGAATCGGATATGGGAGGAGAGTATGTTAATGATTTACGTGAAATGTTATGATTATGCATGAATAATTAATGAATATGTATGAATAAGTTCTATATATGGAATCTGATTTTGGGACCTGGCGTGCGTTGATCGTGAGAGGACTCGCTCACGCACCCGGCCGTTAATAAAGAAGTGTCTGCTTATCTACATCACATTGGTGTCGATAAGTTCTTCATTCCGAGATTTCGGTAACAAGATCACTTCCAGATCTCCTAGCAATGCTGCCTCCAGAAAGCAAGTGAGAAAAAGCTTGATCTGCAGGCTAGCAGCTAGGATGCTTGAGAGCTAAGGAAAACCCTTGGCTGGGGGGGCTCTGCTCCCTGGGTTACAAAGTCTTTTAGCTAATGACTCATGTGCAGCACATAAGGAGCCTCTGGAGAAAAAAATCAAAAAGATCAGGACAATCTTCAAGGTGACAGAAAAGGATCCGTTTCATGATGTGGGCTCACAGCTACTACAGAGATTCCTTGAGTCAGGTTAGGCAGAAAAGAAGGGTCTGCACAGGATCATCCTGCTCCCAGGCGAGTGTTTTGGCCATGAGCTACATTAAGGATAAATAAAAGCACCTCTTCTCCTTAGGGCAGCAGTATTAACCTCTGAACACTGCCTGGCTCACGATACGGGCTAGGGACGTACAGCCAAAGTATCTGCAGGCACAAGGCAGGGCTTCACGTCTTGAAAAGTCAGAAAGCTCAACCAACGCAGGCACAGAGTGGCCCTTCAGCACCCGTGAGCTTGGCAAAAGCTGTGCTGAGGAACACTTTGACGAGAGCACTTAGATATGGCCCTAAAGCATCCAAATCCCTTTGTGTGCATGTCCAACAGCTTCCCTCTATAAATGAAACTGAACCGCTCTCTGATGGTACTGTGCTCAAACAAGACAGGAAATTAAGAACAAACAGCAAAATCCTTAATGCCCACTAGGAGAAAAAGGGCAGTTTGACGGAAAGGCACAGCTCTGTCCATACAGATCCTGCAGCTGTCACCATGCCATGTGCCAGTGCTCCTGTTTTGAAGGACCCCACGTCACTCGTGCTGCAGCACCAGCACCAGCCTCTGAGCCGGTCTGACACCAGCCGATTGCTCTCCAGGCAGAGGCTGGGGATGGACCCGCACACTGCACTGCAACACACTACACCCAGCTTTTCTGGTAGGAGCACAGACTGGTGGCTCAGTCTTGCTTTGGCATACACAATAAATCCTCTTCTTGCTTCCGCAAAGATAAACCATCTCTCTCTGGAGCAACTGCTTAATTTGCTTTTCTATTACACTTTGCTGGAAGAGCAAGACAAGGAGATCCGTTAAAAGTGAGAATCAGGATGCTATTGAACAATTTTGTTCAGTTAGACCATCTTGCCCTGTTCAGGCTTCAGTAGCATCATCACATCTCTTGCTTAGAAATCACCTGCTTACCTATAATTACCATATCAACAGCATCTCAAGGAAGCCAGGAAAGGAGAAGCAGATTTTCCAAGACTACTCTTTTGCCCCTCCAGCCCGCTGCTAAGTGGTTGAGTGCTTTCTAAATCAAGCCTTGCTACGCAGGAAGCCTCACCTGTCACCTTTATATTCCAGTCCACCTCTAATTTATCACTTTGATTCTGCCATCCTGCAATTTATTACAAAAGCTCTACCATAGCCGAGATAATTAATAGGAGCCTCATGTTATACCTTCCTGTTAATTTCTTTCAATAAACTTCAGCTGCCAGCTGACAGTGACAGCAACCAAGCTCACTTCCAAGGGTCTGCTTGGAGATTCCCTAGCCTCACGTACCATCATTTACAGTAACTCTGGTTCCTGCCTAAGTATTTACAGTACTATTGTCCCTTTCCAGGCTGCCTCACCCAGCATTTGATCTCGGCTACCCTAGCTTTGCAGATTTGCAACTCCCTCTTTATTTACTCTTTTCCTGGCACCTGGATCGCATTTCATAGAATCATTTAGGTTGGAAAAGACCCTTCGGATTGAGCCCAACTATAAACCTAACATTGCCAAGTCCACCACTAAACCATGTCCCTAAGCACCACGTCTATGTGCCTTTTCAATACTTCCAGGAACAGTGACTCAACCGCTTCCCTGGGCAGCATGAAAAAGCATAAGACCAGTAATCTCCATTCTGATGATCTGCAAGAATTTGTTAATCCACCCTTTAAGTGCACACCAAGATGGAACAAGGGACACTGCCAGCAGCCCTAAACACCACTCACTCCCCTTGTTTCTGCACCATCTCTTAGTTTCTGCACCATCAACTCGCAGCGCACAGCACAGGCTGCACGGTGTTCACGTATACCCACCAGCTGCCTTCACCTGCCAGGACCCTGAGAGCTCGGGCATCAGCCCAGTTGTCCAAAATGCTCCTACGAGCCTTAATCCAACCCAAAGTGTTAGAACCTCAGTCTTCAAAACTTCCTCAGTGAAAAGTTACATATATTCATGCCCAGTTGTCACACAGGAGTTTCTACCTCTGGCAGAGCATAAACATTAACTCAGTTTGAAGACACCAGAGTGGAGGCAGGGAAACGACCAAAAGCAGAAACACAACCCCCCAAGCCGGCCTGGGCTGGCTCCAGCCTTCTGCCTGCTTCTCCAGCACACACACACACATTACTGGCTGCCAGAAGAGTAAATATTCTGCATTTTCTGGATTGCTGCTGTAATACTACAGCACTGGCTGCGACCCCAAGGTGTTACAGAGGAAGCTTTGGCTTCACCACCAAGTTACTGCTCATCCTTCAGTGAAGGGGTGAGGCTGGACAGCCTGTTAAGAATCATCTGCTCCCTCCTGGAGCGCTCTAGCCTCTGCATTTTCTCTAGATGTATACACAAATTGCTTTTTCTCAGAAAGTCACCTATGGATTTAAAATGCAAGGAAAGCAGTGAGCTTTGCAGTCACTTCTACCTGGGCCATCTGTCCGATTTTTCATCGCGAGCCTTCACAGCATTTTGTAGACAGAGCAAGAACAACTCATCTCACCCCTCATTTACAGACGGGGCAACACAGGGAGAAAGCAAGATGAGGAGGGCGAGAGCAGCAGCAGCTAAGCAGGCAGCTTCCATCCCCTCCACGGTTAACCCAGTCCGGATGCAGGCACACCGACACCCCGTGGGAATGGGAAGCAAGGAAGAACCGAGTTTTCTTTCGGGGAGCAAAGCTCGCTCCCTGTCCGGCTCGGGAGGGGAGGAGAAGGGGCTCCAACTGCCGGTGCCTGACAAGGGATGTCTGCAGCCTCCAGGTGCCTCAGGAGCCCCCCCCCTCCCTCCACAGGCAGCCACATCCCCCAAACCCTCCCCCCCTTGCAGGGACACAGACCCCGCCGGAAGATGGGCACAACGTCCTGCCGGGAGGCGTTTGGCAGGAGCCGTGTCACCCCGGCCCAGGCACAGCCCTGCCTCTGTGTCCCCGCTCCGAGCTGCCCCCAGCTCCGCTCCCAAGCCCTCCCACCCGCAGGTGGCCCCGGCACCGAAAGCCACCCGCCACCTCACCGGCGGGGCCGCAGGGACACCCGCGCACTCCGCGCACTCCCGGTCGGCGCTGACAGCCAGCCCCTTGTCCTGGCTGCCACTTCAACGGGGACAGTGGCTAATGCAGGGGCAGTGGCTGATGCCACCGCGGCAACGGCAGGGACAGTGGCCGATGCCACCGTGGCAACGGCAGGGGCAGTGGCCGATGCCACCGTGGCAACGGCAGGGACGCGGAGAGGCACAGCAGAGGGCTGCAGGGATGCTCAGCACCCAGCCGGCTCCCACCCAGCCTCTGCCAGCCCAGGGGGACCCACAAACAGGAGCCCAGCTGTGCCCAGCTACCACACCAGCTCACGGCTTCAGCAGGGAGCTCCCACTTACCCCTGCCCCAGGGCAACTGGAACCAGCCGCGCTTCCCTGCACTTGCTGGGCACAGGCACTGCAGGTGCCTGGCTAGCACAGCCTGCTCTCCAAGCACCAACAGCAGCTCAGGGAACGCGTGCAACGCCCACAGCAAGCATGCAGCCACACTGCCTCCAACACACCCTCCCAGCTTCAGCACAGCCACAGCCCTGCCCGTCTCAGCACAAAACACGGCGGCAGCCCTTAGAGAAATTCATGGCAGGACCCACAGGGTTTCCCCCGGGGCTAAGAAAGCAAGCCAGCACTCCAGACTCATCATCCAAGAGCCACACGCCATCTGGAAACACCCACTATGACAACAGATCCTAAAAATCAAGCCACACAACCCACAGAGGTGCCAGCACTGCCCTCAGAAGGGACCAGCTGCTCTTCTGGCCTGCTCACTTTGGGATAACTTGGAGCCCAGCTCAAGCAGCTCACCTGCTGCGCTGCCACCGCGCCCCTCGCAGCCTGCCTGCGGCAGGGCTCTCGGCGCAGGCTCACACCCGGGCACAAACCAGCACAACTGACCTGTCCTCGGGGAAGCACCGCAGCCAGCAAACCCTGCTAAGCACAGCATCACACACAGCTCTCAACTCTTGACAGAGCCCACAGGTGCCCTTACGCCCTCGCTGAGGAGCTCGGGCACCAGGCACACCGGTGGTCCATTCAGACAGATGCACTTCACCTGGGCGCCTCTGCCCTGCCCTTGTGCAGGGTCTGACACAGGGCTCGAGGGAGGTCACTGCTTGCTGAGTGTTGTTTGAATCCCTCACGTTCCTTTCAAGGACACAGAGGCTCCTCCAGCTAGGAGGACAGAACTGCTTCTTTGGCTGGTGAGACCACAGGGGAAACATGGAGCTGCGTAAGATGGCAAATGAGAGCACTTCCAAATCAGACAGCTGGAGACTTATTCCCACTTCAGAGTGAGCATCGCTGGTATTTCATCAAGAAGCCAAGCAGGACACCTCAAAGCCTGAGCCTTGGGCATATGCCATGGGATCGCAGAGTGTGAAATAATCATCCAAAAAGAATTTGTGTTGTATATTAGTCTTCCCCATACTTCCTTCTCAAAAAGGCTTCTGCCCAAGTAACTGGACCTCAGAAGGCCCACAGCCATTATCGCACTGCACCTGGGAACACGAGCATTGCAATCCTGGGTAACTGCAGCCCTTCAGGCAAGGCTCAGCCTGGCACAGGAAAGGGACACGGGGCCACGTCTGATCCTCAGCACAGTCTTTTCCAAGGACTGAGCAACAAAACACGAAGGCATGCAATAAAAAGGCACCCCGATGTGCAGCACATCACCCTCCGGTGCCTTGCACAGCCAGGGCTCACCCTCCTCCCTCCGGACTTTGATCTCAGAGTTACACGCTACCCGTGGGCCACTTCACTTTTAGCCTGTGCTCCCTGCACTGCCACCGAGATGAGCCAGTCATTACTTGGCAGAGGCAAACGCAGGGCAGGGAAGCAGGGAAGGCAGGACCCACCATTCTTCCCAGCCAGCGCCTTCCTTCGTCAGCCTCCGATCACAGGTCAGCTTGCTCACCCCCATTTTACCACGTGGACATTGCAATAGGGTTAGTTCACTCTGTTTTCTCGTATAGGTTAAGACCCATCGGGATCTTAGAGTTTTCTGCACAAAGTTTAGCCAGTTTATTTTTTTTTCTTAGACAGGTTCAACCTAAAGTAAAGCAGAGTTCACAGTACAAGAGAAGCCTGGGACAGGGGAGTTCAAGCGTGCTGGACAGAGAGAAACATGCTCAGTTTTGGGGGGCTTTTTTTTTGTTTGTTTGTTTTTTTAATGCATACACCTTGACTTCAAAGCCTTTTTCTCCTTTGCTCCTCTTCCCACATCCCAACTCTCACATGTAATGGAGGCAAATCTATCTGCTGTTGCCAGACCCTGGGCTGGACATACCCACGCCCATCAACTGGAGGGCAACTACACCAGCGCACCCACAGCAGCACAGCTTGTCGCTGTGGAAATCCCAACTTACAGCACTGAAGAGGTCATCGCTCGGCAAGAGCACGCCAAGATGGTCTGCAGGAGCTACTTCCAGCCACCCAGGCTAGAGAAGCACAGCACCCAGAGGGCCCCAGCTCAGACAGGCTCTTCAGCCTCCCTGCAGTGCCTGTCACTGGAGGGAGAGCGTGGGTCCCCCTTGCACAACCCGCTCCCAGCCCCACGGGAGGCAAACTCCCTTTGCCAGGGCCTTTAAACACCCAGACAAAAACCCTGGCAGGCAGCAGGGAAGAGATGATGCAGCCCCGTGCAAGGGGAGCTGCAGAGACCCTGGTGATCCAGCAGAAGGGGACCCACGCTCTCTGCTAAAGGCAGCTTGATTTGATTCGCTCGTGTTTTGCACGCAAAGCCCTTGGGGTGCTCCAGCATTTTGCAAAACACGCACGTTCTGCCAAAGCTGCTTCATTTCTGAGGGCAGGGAAGGTGAACAGTGCAGACTATTCTTTTTTTCTAGCTCACGGGGACTTTGAGGGATAGGAATACACTGCATTCCCAGAGAGCAGGCTGGGGAGATGGCACGGCTGGTGTGTGCTGTCAGCCAGCCTGCTGGCAGACGACAAGAGGGAGGCCACAGCCAGCTGGTCTTGCAGCTTTTTCACCAGAGCCACGGCTCCTGATGGCTACAGACACCAGACAGCCCTGCCAAGCTGCCATTTTCGAGCAGCCACGGACCTGAAGTTACAGTCGGTATGGGTGCCCACACTTGGCGAGCCTACACACATGGTTCAGGATGCCCTGCAGGATGTAGAAGACTGCAGCCACCGCTTTCTGACCCAGTTCTGGGCTTCGCCATGCTTGGAGATGGAAATGTAAGGCAGACCACCCCTGTCACAGAGCTGGACGCCCAGACACACAGGCGGAGCTGAGACAGGGAAGGGGAAGGACAACCAAGTCTCTTCCAGGCTTCTTCCCCGGGACAGGGCTTAGCCACCTCCCCTGGGGGAGACGCACACTTTCAGGAAGAGCCCAGAGGCTGAAAATCACAGCACCATCCAAGCTCACGACCATGGACTTGGGGGTACAGGGTTTATATCACTGCCCCCTCTCCGTTCTGTTCCTGGGGTCCTACACAGCCAGCTCTGCTCCCGCAGGGACCAAGCCCCTCCTCCCCTGCCAACACCCCCCCTGCCCCAGCAGCTCACCTCTGCTCTCCTTCACAGCATCCAGCTGCCACCATCCAGTTCAGCTGGGAGCCATCCCTCCCGGTTCACACTTGGCTCCCAGCTGGCTGCCTGCGCTCCTGACAGACACATGCCCAGCAGCACAGGCTGCAGCTAGTCCCAAGGAAGCAGACAGGGGATCACACTCGTGCACAGCGCAGCGCACAAGCGAGCCACCCTGCTCCATCCTAGCGGGGTCTGACCAAACCAGGCTGGTGGCCCTGCTCTCTTTTAGAGGCACAGAGAACTTGGTTCATGCAGGGAGCTGCTCCACCCAGGCTGAAAATCCTTCCCCCCAGCCCCGGGGAAACACTGTTTACACAGCTCTTCTCCTCCTGCAGAAACAAAGGAGCCTACAGCCGCGGGCAAGAGCAGGCACCTTGCATTATTAACCTCTCCTTTGCTGCAGCGTTAGAAGGACACAGAGCACCGTCAGCCAGCACCCCCCAGAAGCCCTGCTGCGGGCTCCGAGGTCAACCCTGACAGCACAGGCACTCTCCAGCTTCTGAACACCAAAACCCCTGCACAGGGTCTGAAACAGGCACATCAGAAGCACCTTTCCTGTCATCATTGCTGCACCCACGCCATCAAACCCACAGAATAACTGGACACGGCTGCTGTCTTGCAGAGGACACAGAGCTGCAGCAAAGGCAAAGAGCTGCAGTGAGGATCCAGGGAGGGGGGGGAAGTGCTGCCACAGGCAGCTTATACGAGGGGGTGCAGAAGGAGCCTTCACTACCCCCATTTTAACCCATGGAGGAAGAACTCCAGCGCTCGGTTCAAGAAAGGACTGACTGCAACACTCAATCATTTTAGATGCTATCAAAACATCCTCTAACAAATAACTGCAGTCAGATCACTTACCCACTGACACCTGATGAAGTCCCAAATAGGCAGCTCAGTCTTCTTGAGCCAGAACAGGCTTCGTATTTGTTTCCCGATGAGAAAGAAGGAAAATCAAGGTGGCTCCTTTTGTCCGTGTTTCCCCTGCCGCGTTCTGAGCAATGCAGCCCCACACTGTAGGGGAGAACAACGATTTCATTTTGGTTTTGGTAGCACAGACCTGAACGCACAACCCTGGCTTTGCTGTCCCCCTTTTTATACCCATGCTGGGAACCCATTTCGTTTTCTCACTTTGTTTAGTTTACATCTCACTTCCAAACTCTGAACTGCTTCTCTACTTCTTCTCTGAAGCAAGACAGCATTTCAAATGCCTGCATTTTTGAGACATTAACTGTGCAGTTACTTGCAGAGTAAGTTGTTCTCCTCCCATTGCTTTTTTAAAACAAAGCAAAATCTTTGGCCCTAACAAGTGTGATGCCTCCTAGCTTTTCTTTTTCCTTAATACTATGACACCCTTTAATGCAGACAGCTGTCTCTGTGTACATGCAGAAGAAAATTTACAAGCCTCAAGAAGTTAATCACAGTTCAAGGGGAATCTCTGACATGGAAGTCAACAAGGCAGTATCCAAGGCTGCGACTGCCAGAAGACAGTGCCACAGGGATGGATAGATTCCGGATAGAGGTTCAGACCTGACTCTGCAAGGTATCGGCACAACATCTCAACCTAGACAAGAAAGGGTACAGCTGTCAAGGACACCCATATCTATGCAGTTACAGGATCGGTCAAGTAGTTGTTCCTGGGGCTGACGCTGCCTTAACCCCAGCCCTCTTGGCCTCCTGTTTCCTCTGGGCAGCTAAGAGCCATCTAAGCCCCCACGACACCGAGGACAGAACCATGCTGCAGTACCACCACGCTGTAGGAGCGGGGCTTAGTGGTCTGTCACAGATGCAGAGCAGGAGCAGTCCCTCCTCCCTCACACCCAGCTCTTTTCCTCAGCTAGCAGGGTCCTGCCAGGGCATCTCCCATCCCGCCCCATACTGCGGGGCACCACAGGCTGGGGACTACCAGCCCCTCCTCTCCTCCACCCGACATACCCGACCTCCCTCAGAGCCTAAGCACATGGCAGCTCTCTACTGCTTGGCATCACGTGCATTTAAAACCATGGCAATACCCAAGCACCCACGGCCCAGCAAGATCCTCCCACGGTCGGCTCCAGAGACCACGTTAAACGCCACAGACGGTCCTTCCTCCAACTTCTCCAGGCCAAGAAAAAACCCACACGGCCTTAACCCAGTCCACAACAGCTGGGTTGGCATTTGCAGCTTCTGGCACCACTTGGCAGTTCCATTTGCAGTAGGACTGCTCTCCTCGGCTTCACAGCAAGCTGGTCATCCACAGCCCCAGCCGATCCTAACCTCTCCTGCAAGGCACTTTCAAACACCAGCATCTGCTTCTGTGATCTGAAGCAAGCGAGAGGGAAAAATCAGACAACACAGTGGGACACAGGGAAGGGACAATCCCAGCCCATGACACATGTTTCAGCCTGAGCCCACAGGAGCACCTGGCACCATCACAGCAGCTACAAAGCACCATCGGGTGTTCAGAAGCGGTGCTGTGAAAGGAGTAGCTTCTTTTATTTGTCACTTGTGAAGCGCTGAAGGGACAAGCTCATCTCCTGGCTGCTGCCGGGCCAGCTGGCGCAGCTCCCTGCAGCACACAGGGCTGCGCTAAGAGGTGCTGGGGCACTCGGCAGGCGCCACCGCTGCTGTGCAAGGAAGTTAACCTGAAGCAGGCACCAAGGAAATAAAAGCAAAGCTGAATGTGGCCTCACCTGCTCTGGGCAGTTGCCTTCACAGGCCCAACACAACCACAAAGGCACACTTTGAACTCAAGCAAAATCCCAAAGCAATTGCCGGTTTGCTCAGGGAGGGACTGCTGGGTTACCTTTTGCTTAGACAAATATTTGACTGCATTTGTAGCGGAAAGTCTTTTGCCAAAAAGACACAGTTTTGTTAACGAGCAGCCACGCAGAGGCTGCCCTGCGCTGGAACCCGGGCCAGGGCTTTCTGATTTTTAAACAGGGCACCTAGTGCATCCCTTAAAAGAGCCTCTGGTCTCTGCCACGGAGGCGCTGTCAGACTCTACAGCTTTTAGGGGATCAAGGTCTCCGTGCTGACTCCCAGCACATCACGTTTTGGCAGTGGCAGCACAAGGGCAGGTTTTCATTTTCCATATAGAGACTGTTGAAGCTGAACTGCTGAAATGAGCTCCCCGGGTTCTTCCTTTGAACCTCTTCCCACCCTTCACACGTCCCAAGAGCTCTCATGAACCGAAGAGCCAGCAGCAAAAGCAGCCCCTGCAGATCTGCAGGAGCGGGCTGGAAACTAGGACCACGCGTGGCAATCAGTTAGCTGAGGGGAATGTGCTGGGGCTTGTCTAGACAACAATTAACATGATGAGGCATGTTTGCAGAGCACAGGGGAGTGGGAGACGGAAGGCGCCAAGGAAAGGTAACACCTTGTGGTTAATTGCTGGTAGTTAACCACCAATCAGGGATTGCCTAGTATGCAATGCTTAGCTTCAAGAACCAATTAGTTTAAAACGCGCAGCTTCTGAAAGTGTATAAAAACGCGTGCTTCTGTACAATAAATTGACATTTGCTTGCATCAAGCTGTGTCCCGTCTCTTCATTCGCCGCAGAGCAACCTCAAAACCATTTGTGGGTCTCTAAGACCAGGAAAGACCGACTGAGTCAGCTACTAGTAAGCAACAAGTTACAGGGTTTTTTCCGCACCACCTCACACTGCATTGTGCCCTGGGAAGCAAAGACACCATTCCGAAAAGCAAACCCCCACCTGCCTCCTGCTCAACTCGTGCCTGAGACAGGCTTCAGGGGGTGACCTTGGGCAAGGCCAACTGCACAGAGCTGTTCCGAGTGATGGTGGCATTACTCCCCTCTCTTCCGAGAGGGAATGCATCTGTCGGAGCCCGACGATGCTGCCACGGCCTCAAGCTGCAGCCAGGCCTGTGCTGGGCCTTCACTGCTCTCAGCCCTGACCCTCACCCATGGACGTGACGGCCCAGTAGAACTGCAGACCTGCCCATCCCTATGGACCGGCCTGGTGATCTGCACTCTTGGCGCACTCTGCTTACTGTCCCCAGAACTGTCCCCAGAACTCTTCTGCTCTTCTTGGTGAGGGCCTGTGGGGCTGATCCCTGGCCTGTGTGGTCACAGACCCTGCCAGCCTTGCTGTGGCTCTTGCTTTGCCCTTCCTCTGCAGGACAGCCTACCCCTGATGTGCCCTCGCAGATACTGCTGTGTACGTAACACTTCCATCTTTACCCCTAAGAGCTACATCAGTATTACAGTCGCCTACTACTGTGACCATAGAAGGAACATCAAAACCCAGCCAAATAATTTCAGAAATACAGCCAAGAAAAAAGTAGTCAAAATCAACAACATGAAAAGAAGTATAAAGAAAGAACAAAGGTTACAAAAGAAAAACCACCACAATAACCTAAACAAAATAAAGCTCACCTTTGTTCTTAATCTGCCGATTTCATTGACCATTTCAGAATACCTGTTCTTCACTTCTCCCTGCAAATTAGGCTGGGACAGTCCCCCTCTCTCCTCATACACCCTTAGTTCCTTCGTAGCTCTGCTCAGCAGCCTCTTCAACCTGCACTGCAAACTAGTCATGAAAACAATGAAGCAAAGGAACAAAACTGGACTTTTTCACATACTCTCATGTAAACAGCACAGACACCGCTTGCTTTATCTTTAATGTACTTGACACACCAGGAATCACCAGGAAAAAACAGTATTCCTGTGCCACATACACTTGGAGAGTCCAGATTTCACCTGAAAAGAGGAATGAAAGACTCCCTTCTTCCCAGGAGAACTGCAGGGCAACCTGCATCTGCAGTTGTTTTGGCAGCTATTGAAAACTAGGGGCTGGTGTACAGAAGTACCTTGCAAGAACTAACACGAGGCTGGCATCTGCTCACAGTTAGGTACACCTATTTTTACACTAAAGTTTAATAAAACATGACTTCTACGCAGGGATACCTCTTCACCACGCTAAAAAGCCGTACCTCTTACAGTCTTTCTGCAGCGGAGGTTTATTTTCTTTTCTTGGTCCAGACATAGTTCAGCTGGGCGTTTCAACTCTACCAGCTTCTTCACTTCCTTTCTTTCACTCTCACACTTTCAAAAGAGAAAAGAAAGATGTATCACACACACAGAGCACGGGAAAAATACCTACGTACAGTCTGTGCATCTAGCGCTCTCCACAGAGAAGCTGCTGGACGTCTCTATCTGTTAGCCACGTCCCACAGAATGCCATGGGACGGAATTCCTGAGGATATTCCATCCCTTCAGGTTTCACATCAAACAGACCAATATGTAACTACAGAAACAGATGCCCTCGCTGAAGCAAAGGCCATCCTCTTCTAGACATAACAGGTGGAAAAGATGCTGGAGAACACTTTTGGCAGTGCCTCTGCTCATAGTAGGGATTACGTAGGTATGCACTTCATGGGAGAACACGGATTCATCCAAAGCTTTCATGGGATCTTCCAGCAACCAGCAGGCAGGGGCTTGTGGAGGAATCTGATCTTTTGGAGTTCTTCAACATTTTATTCCCCTCAGCCATTACCTCCACCTCTTCTGTGTGGGCATTTACTTAGCCACATGCTGGTTTTCCTCCTCTTGGTGTTTTCTCAGCCACACCAGAGGAGAGCCGGCAGCTGTTTTGACTTTGTACTTCCATTTTCCCTCTACAGAAAAGGAGAAAAGGGGAAGGCTGTCCCTTGGCAACTGGCAGGCGCTGCTTGTTTCCCAAGCACTCGTTCATTTACCCAGCATTCCTTCAGTATGTTTTCCTGCAAGGCTTTTAAGCTCCCGCTACGCTGAAAACATACAGCAGCTCCTCCACACACGCACTGGAAACATCACGCATTTTAAACCTGCCCAGAAACCAAGGGGTCAGAAGATGACCACACAAAATCCAAGGAAGAACTGGGAACTGTGGCCTTGCTCGATGTGCTCAACTGATAGCAAACCACACTGGGAACTCTTCCCAACAGAGCCACTCCAGAACTTACACAAAGACACCCATCTAGCTTTTATTTGCTTCCTCCATGACCCCCAAACGATAAGGTACTCGCAGCCTGAATGGCAGGGATAACAGAAAATGATATGTAAGAACCTGACCAGAAGGTGCATGTGGTTCTCCTGGGTATTGGCTCGGTGCCTGGAGAATTTTCTGGGCTCACCTGTTGCAACAGTTCAGCCTTCTCCTCGTCCAGCTGAGCAACGCGCTCTTCAAGGTGGGATCTTGACTTCAAGTGCTCCTCCCATGTGCTGTGCAAGTCCTTGGATGTCAGAGCCAGCATGTTCTGCTTCTGCGTCTGTGAAAGCAACAGTGGCAGAAGAAAAAGTAAGGTGGCCGGAAAAGACAAGAGCGCAGGAGAATGCAGTAACTTACACAGAAACAGGCCTAAGCTCTCTTCTCCCCGTCCAAGACCTATGGCCAAGGTTGATGTGGAGTGTAAAACACACCTTAGGAACCATAACCAAGAACAGCAGCTGGAGCTGGTGGGAAGAAGGAATACTCTAGAAGCGACAGGATGAGGTTACAACTTTGGGGGATAAGATGACATGCACACACACACAGAATCACCCTACAGCTTTCCTGCAAAGCTCCTCTGGTTCCCTCTATACTTCAGTTTTCGTAAGAACACTGCAAAAGGTGGTGCAAAAGGACAACATTCGCTCCTACTTTCAACAGCTACACTCAGATTTATTCATATAGTTACAGACATTAAGTACCTTAGTTTTCAACTTTTTTTCCAACTCCTTTTGCAAGCGCAGCTTGTCTCTCTCCAGGTCACTGTGGTAGCGCGTAGTAACTTCAAGTGAAGCTTCTGGCATAGATTGCTTTTTAAGTGCATCAGCAAGCTCCTGCTGCAGTTGTCCAAACATGCCCTAACGAAACAGTTAAATGAGCATGAAGAAAGTTCTAAGAACATGAAATACGCCTTTAACTTATTTTGTTATACAGTTAGACCTGTCTAGATTGAACCCAAAAGTATGAAATTTTGCCTGCCACCAGCAGGCATCTGCACAGATGATGACCTCTCATCATCTTTCTCAGCTGAGCACCTTTGACTATCAGCAGCTGTTCATGAGGATTTCTGTTTCCTAACACATAAAAAAGGCTCAGGTATTGTTCTTCCTTGAACAATACACAGGAACACACTGCAATCGGGTATTTTTTCCTAACAAAACCCAAAGAAATCTGTTGTGATCCAAGAGCCACAGTTTGACTGCAAATATTACTCCGGTGACTGAAGGCAGGACTTTGTGTTAGATTGTTCTTTGTTCTGTTTCTTCACTATACAAATACAATTAAATGAATACAAATATCTGAAAGCTCCTTTGAGATACACTTTAAGGGTATGTTGAATCACATCCTCTTGTAGTCTTCTTACTCAGCTCGTTTTAGAAATACTGATAGATTAGGTTTACAAAAATCTGGATAGCTCATATATATATATAGCTATATACATATACACACACACACTCTCTCACATGATCTTCAAAAGGAACCCATTATTTTGGTAGTAAGAATACAAAGCAAGTCACAGTTCACAATGATTGACAGTACTGCTGGAGTGTGGCTACACATCATAAAAGAGAAAGCTTAAGGTCACCGTCTGACATGAACTTTGAGGAACAGGCAGGCCCCTCAGAACCCTCAAAACACATACAGAAATCAACAGCTGGACATTACTAATACTCTTCAATCTTGATAGCAGCTTACAGAGAACCTATTTTTTCCCCTCTATAGAAGCTTCATATAAATCTATCCCCAACCACTTCACTTCTCTGTATCTTCATTTCTCAGCCCTCGTGTATTGGATGGTTCCTCCTTTTATACCACTCTCATTCATGTCATCAGTGCAATACTTACATCAAAACCATCCAATACTTAAGACTATTCTATAGGGCATAACATGGACTAAGGAAAATAGATGGAAAAAAGTTCTAGAGAAGAATCACCTTTCTTGATCAAAGCTTAGACTTGGATACCTTTTTTCTGTTCTCTGCTTAGATCTGAGGACTAATATCCCCGCTGCCAAAACTTTCCGCAATTCCGAGGGAAACATAACAAACCAGAACAAATCAGTATTCTTTGGTCCCATGCATGTAACTTGCACCGGATACATTGTAGGAACAAACTGATTTCAAGAACGGACAAACTTTAAATTGTTCTTTCTACGCATATACTTTACCTGTCTTTCTACTACGTCAGTCTCATATTTAAAGACTTGTTCCCTTAAATCAGTACACTTGGCATTTAAATCCTTGTTTCACTCTTCTATTAGATAAACTTGCTTTTCTGTATCAGCTCTAAGTTTGTTGAAAATGTCATTAAAACGGTCCTGCCCATAATCCACTATTTTTTCTTTCATGATCCTCTTGTTCTGCATCTCTTCCCATTGCTGATGGAGTAAAAAGGTTTTCACTCTGGAGCTGGGCCAATCGCTCCTGCAAGGACTCCTGTTTTATTACAGGTTCGCTTACTGGATCTTTCTCAAGTTGTCGAGCATGATCACATTCCTGTGCCCGACACTGGCCTTGACTTAATTCTTTTTTGTCATTTCTAAAAGCAAAGCTTTTTCTCTGAGCATTTGCTTCAACTGGTGAAGCTCATTTTCTAGCCTGTTAGCTTTGCTTTTAGCTTTACACAGCTGCAGAGACAAGCTCTTGTTGGTTTCTTGCACGTCAGAGAGGTCACGATGGAGCTCGACTTGCAAGCAAAGGCATTCATCACGTTCTCTGGGAAATCTTCGTTCAGCATTGCTTTTTGATGACAAATGAAGTTCAAGTTCTTGAACTGCAGCGTTCAGGGAGGAACGAAATGATTCAATTTCTGTCTCTAGTCTGTCTTTGCTTTTGTTTGTCTGCTCAAGTTTGGAAGTCAGCACTGCAGATTCTGTCTTTACTAAGTCCAGCTCCGCGTTGAACTGAAAAAACATTTGTCTTAATGCTTCCTTGTTCAGTTTAAGTTCCTTTTTGAGAGCTTCATTTTTTTCTTTCAAGGTCTCATTTTCCTTTAAATATTTTCCTTGTTCCTCCTGGTGCCTAAGTCTTACTTGAGTGAGTTCTAGCCTTAGCATAGCAATCTCATCTTGTAGTAACTGATTCTTGTACAACAGATCCTGTTCTCTATCAGTGCTGGATTCCTGAATGACAGGGAAAATGAATAAAGAGCCAATTGGGAAATGAATCTACAAAAAACCTGCAGCAATAAACTGCATTTTAACATTTCTAGTACTGAAGCATGACTTCAAAGATGAAGTTTCAGGCAATAAGCTACTCTGTGAACCCATGCACATGTACAATGTACGTACACAACGGAAGTGCAACATATCCTTAAAACCTAAATGAACATCCCAAATACACAGTTTCGTTTTTTTCCCCCCCTTAAACCAGCAACCAAAGCTTTTAAAATGACAGCGCTTTCTTGTATGTGCATGCCTTTATAATACTGCCTTTAAGGTTGAATTAGTTGTGCTACAGATCTGGTAAAAACAAGGCTAGAAAGGGTAATTTCCTTCTCAAATGTCTTCTGAACACTTATCCTTTTGTATTACTGAAAGTTAGCTATAAGACTCAATCACCCCCGGAATGCAATAGTCCTGTATATTTCCTCTTTATTGTATGTATAACTTTTTTCCACTTAAACACATTCACCCTACATTTATTGGGCAGCACAGCCAAGAACAAAAAGGCTTCCAGGCACTGCACATTCTTTAGGAAATTCAGTAAACTCTTTTCAAGATCTTTTTTAATACAGTGTTTATGATTGCTTTTTCTCCTCCAGTTACTCTGACTCTTACAGAGAGTTGAATTCATTGCTGATAGTCGATCATAAAATTTTAGTTATGTGGAGGTGGCAAAGAAAGGCATACTTGAAGTAAGTTCAATAAGGGAATAACTAATTTAAAAAAAAAAAGCAATGGAAACACAAACACTGTCAAACAACTTTCTTCCTGGTCAACCTTGCCATAGGTAGCTAGGTGTTTCACTGCTAGAAAGCCTAAAAAGCGATGACAAAATGTCTATGAAATGGAAAATAACAGATAGGTTAAGAAACGGGGTAAATAGTGTCTTCTATTAGTTTCCTACTTGCACAAGTAATTCAGGTACATACAGGAGTGATGCTGCTTTCCAGAACTTTTAGACATAAGAGAAAACAAGAAAGGTATTTACCCAGGTAAGTTACACGGGTAAACAGTAAATAAACCATCAAGAAACAGAAAAAGCTATGTAAGATTTATTATGACTTTAAAACAAACATGGTGAAATTTGATTTATTAGAAAAAAAATCTGCTTACCTCTGATTTTTTTCCTATAGATCTTCTTGTCTCTTCTTCTAGTTCCGTTTGTCTCCCAAGGTGGTTGTTCAAAATTCCTTCTTGAAGGGCTCTGGCCCTCTTTTCCTGAGAGAGCTGTCTCTGTGTTTCATCACGTTCCTCTTCAGCCTACAGTAATACAATAAAACTGCTTGCATCTTAAGAAAAAACAGAGCTAGCAATACATCTTCCCATTCTCCCTTGCATACTTGAAAACATTTTTGATTCCCCACCGTTATGATAATCCACCTATAAATAAAAAAATTTAAATTTTCTTAGGAAAATTTAAGAAGGCAAAATACAGGATGTTTTGTAGTAATTCAAAAAAAGGTCAGGCTTTGCCTGAAATACAAATGAAACCTAAATTTTGAAAAAGGAAAAAAGGAATAATAAACTGCAAAGCAAAAAAAAAAAAAGAACAACCCAATTGTGAACCAACTGTACTCTACTGTTCTCAAAATTTGACAATTGTTATCCAGCGCCTCTTCCGTGAACAAAGCGCCTCCTTCTCTAGGCATACTGGAATACAATTGAAAAGAAGCAGAAAATAAGACAAAGAGTTTAATTCATTATTTAATATACCTGTTTCAAGAGCTTTCTCAGTGTTCTTAACTCCATTTCTGAATTCCTAGACTGTAACTCAAGTTTCTGTTTCTCCTCCATCTCTTTACAATATTGATCTTCTTTCCTTCGGAGGTCTTCTCTCCTTTTCTCACACAGCACTTCTACTCTGAGCCTCTTTTCTTCTTCTTGTTTCAAAGAACATCTGGGATTTAACGGAGTATTTGAGAAACAAAAGCACTGATATAAAAGTAGATATTCCACATGATGGAGTTGCAGAGACAACTCAAACCATAAAAAATGTTAAACGTTTTCAGAGTTCATATTTTTACTGTACTTTTCAACTTTTTAAAGAATTCTAACTTTATTCCATTGTGCATGGTATCAGTTGTACAAGATACAGAAAAAAAACTTTGAGTGATTTATCAGTTATTTGTAAGTTTGTATAGGGAAACACACACCAGTGTGCACACTTCTATAATAAAATTAAAAAAACCCATCTTCATATTACAGCCATTTTGCTGAAAAAGGAGTTTGTTGTCTCATCAGATCAAAGCATCGCAAACTTTTACTATGGTTAGTATACATTTTCTTAGTATACTGAGCATTGCCTACACATTACGGATTCAGTGACCAGAAGCAACACTGGTGAATCAGCACGCCACTTATCTGTGGCAGACCCAACAATTTTTCAGCAAGCCTTCTGTAAGTCTAAAACAACTGCTGACCACAGGCAGAACAAGCAGCTTCTGTTTACTCCAGAAGGATGTCAGTGTTCAAAACCAGATTCAGAAATGCATGGGGTTTAAGCTGAATACGATTAAAAACAGTTTTAAACCTCAGTTGGATCTACCTCTGGGAGAAACTACAGCAATTCCATTTTGAAGCTGACTTACAAGGAAAGCCTTATGGAAGGTCAGCTTCTTTACCAACTGAAACAATCAGCAATAAGCACTGACATGGTAAAAAACGGTCCATGGTGTGCCCACGGTACCCAAACAAGCAAGCAGCTTTGTGTTTGATCATTATTTTGACTATTTTTTCCCATATACTCGCAACAGTGAACAAAAAAATAAATTTAAAAAAATCGTCAACGTAAGGGAAGAACTGCCAATTGAAAGCCTGCTTTAGAAATTCTGCAAAACAAGAATCAACCACCACTAAAATTACTTGAAAGACTGACAGAAGCATTTGTATTTGAATGGTGTATATTGCAAGGAAAAAGCTTTACATGTAATTTCTAGTGTAATTTCGCAAAAAGTTGCGAATTAAAAATAAATTTAACGCTGCTTGGAGAATTCACTTAGAATGAAAATACTACTTCTTTATACTTGACAGATGCTTGAGGATTTTGAACACCTGCTGAAGTCAAACCCAGGCCAAGCTGGGACCGGCCTCGTCTTCCTCGTACTCCCCTCCCCCGCGCTGGGAGGCCCAACTCCCCCAGGCCCAGCTCCCGCAGCCTCCCCTCACAGGGCTGGTGCTCCTGCCCCCGGGCCAGCCCGGCATCTCCCTGCCGACCTCACACGGGCTGGGCAAGATCTCCTGGGCTGGGCGGCCAAAAACCGGACCCCGGGCTCGAGACACAGCTCAGCAAGCCCTGAGGAGGGGTGGGCACTCACTGCCCCCAGTGCCCTGGCACTGCTGCCCCCCAGACAGCCCAGGCCGCTGCGGGCCGCCCCAGCTGCCAGCTCACGGTGGCTCCTGCTGAGCTCGCTCTCTGCCTGGGCCGCCTGGCCCTGCTGGGCCAGCTCCCCAGCCACGCCATCCCACCGGGGATCACCACAAGGAGATCTCCCCTCCCAGGCCAGGGCTCTGCAGTTGTCCTTGCTCAACTGCCTACGGTGCCTGCTGGCCACCCCTGTCGGACGTGATGTCAACAGCGATGAGAAACCTCACGCCTCCGGGTCTAGCTCAGGAGTGTGGGGAAAGGGGCAATCCCAAACTTGACCCTTCCAACAAACAAACAGGTAAGCAAACAAATGCTCTAAGCTCTGGTTTGACTTGCACTGGGTGGAGTTACCAGAAATCCTAGTATTATAGGCCAACTGAAGCTGCAAGGACAAAATGAAAAAAAACCAAACACCCAACCATCTCTCAAATCTCTCTTATAAATCTGATTTCCCTGTATACACTCTCTTGCTCTTTTCTTGCTAGAAAACAAAGTTAGAACAACATCCAGAAGACTGTACATGGAGCTGGTATCCGGACGTTTTTCCCCTCTCACATTATGTACTTCATAGCATAACTGGCCCACGGGATTCAAAAAACCCAAACCCAAAAGCCTGGAAACTTCTCATCCTGTTGCCTGCACCATCAGTGTCTTTCGGAACAAAACCACTACCAAGATAATACATTATCAGACCACAATTTACATACTTAAGGCTTTGGATATCCCTTTTCCATTCTGCTTCTTGGTGAGCCAACACGGATTTCAAATCTTGAGTCTTCTCCGCTCTGAACTGTGACTCCTCCCTTTCGTCTTCCAATTTCCTTACTTCTCTTGAGAGCGCTTTATACTGATTTTTCTGACGTTCTATTCTCCGTTCATATTCAAGAAGTATGTTTTGCATTTTCAACAAAGTAGCAGAACCTGTTTTGAGACAGAAAAGACACAAAGCTGCACAAATACTGCCCAATGTATAAGCTGTTCAGTGCTTTGCTGTATTAGGTGCAGGTGGCAGGTTAGTGGGAAGGTCCCTGTGAGAAGCCAGGGGTCGCCCCGTGCTGGACATGGACGGTTTCAATGGACCCACCGCAGGGCACAGCTGAGCCTCTCAGCCGTGCTGGCAGCTCCTCGGGAAAAACAAATGTAGGAAAGGGCAAAACCACCACACGGGCAGAGAAGGGGAAAAGCATGTGAAAACCAGCCCTGCAAACGAACACCCAGGTCAGCGAAGGAGGAGGGAGAGGTGCTGCTCCAGGTGCCAGAGCAGAGATTCCCCTGCAGCCCCGGAGAGAACCATGCTGGAGCAGATACCCACAGCGCAGTGCTGCGGAGGACCCCGTGCCAGAGCAGGCGGATCCTTCCCGAAGGACCTGCGACCCATGGAGGGCCCAGGCTGGAGGAGATTTTCCCCAAAGGACTGCAGCCTGGGGGAGGACTCACACTGGAGCAGGGAAAAGGGACGAGGAAGGAGCAGCAGAGAAACTGCTACGTCCCGACTGCCGACCGCAGCCTCCCCGCGCTGCCTGGGGAGGTGGCAGGGAAGGAGCGCGGCAGAGCTTGAGCAGGGGGGGTGCCGACGTGTCCTTCTCAGGTTTGGGGTCTTTGTTTCTCACTATCCAAATGTATTTTAATCGGTGGAGTCTGTTTTGCCAGTGACAGTCCCTGGGAAGTGACAGCCCTGCCTTCACACTGACCCACAAGCTTTTTCACCCCATTTTGTCAAGGACGGGCAGTGGCAGCACTGGGGGGGGAGTTTGGCCTTCGGCCAAGGTTAACACTTGCCTAATGAAATTTTAGCATAGTTTAAGAGCCCTAGTAAGTGATGCTTATGTTTATATAATGCCTTGTGCATATATGCAAGCATCTTATGACAGTTGAAATTTGTTATATATATGTACTTACTATTTTTAAGCAAAGCCATTATTTTGCTGTACTCTTTGTCATTAGCTGTTGAGGGGTGTGCTGGTTGTGGCTGGGATAGTGTTAATTTTCTTCGCAGTCGCTGGTACGGGGCCATGTTTTGCAGTTGTGCCGCAAACAGGGTTGGTAGCACGGGGATGTGTTCGTTACGGCCCAGCAGCGCTCACACAGAGCCAAGGCCTTTCCTGCTCCTCACCCCACCCCACCAGCGAGCAGGCTGGGGGTACGCAAGGAGCCGGGCCGGGACACGGCTGGGACAGCTGACCCCAGCTGACCCAAGGGATGTGCCATGCCATGCGGCATCATGCTCAGCATATAAAGCTGGGGGAGGACGAAGGAAGGGAGGGACATCCAGAGTGATGGCACTTTGTCTTCCCAAGTATTTGTTATGCGTGACGGAGCCCTGCTGTCCTGGAGATGGCTGAACACCCGCCTGCCCATGGGATGTGCTGGATGAATTCCTTGCTTTGCTTTGCTTGCGTGCGTGGCTTTTGCTATTAACCTGTTTTCATGCCGACCCATGAGTTTTCTCACTTTTCCCTTTCCGATGCTCTCCCCCACCCCACTGGGGTGGAACAAGTGAGTGGCTGTGTGGTGCTTAGGTGTTTAGGTGTGGCTGGGCGTAAACCACATCAAGGGGATATAAAGAAGAAAAAGCTCTTGCTGACTTTTGATGACCGCATTAGAAGGAGCTGAACTGTACTTTGCAAGAAACTGCTTCTCCAGCTCTGACTAGACAGAGAACCAATGATAACGTAAGGCACATCGGCTGGTAATGCAGGCAACATCTCAGGTCAGGTGACAGTTTCACAGCTTTTGAGGGGGATCTCTAGTCACAAAGAGATACTATATCAAAATATGAAATTAAAATACTTAGGAGCGCATACAAAGAAATCATGTTTTAAGGGGAACTTGTAACAGCTGAAGACAGAGACTTGAAAACATACCCATATGAACCACACCAAGCTCTTCCAACAGCAGCATAGTCTCCTTGTAGGTTGAAGCTTCCAACCGGACATCCTCTGAAGTTGGGTCAGATGAGTGAGTTAAACCAGCGCCATCAGTTACTTCCATTGGTATGCTGACCTACAAAAAATACAGTACTTTCTGTAATTCCACTGTCTAGTATTACAGACCATTACAAATGCATGAATGATTCATTCTCTCCTTCACAGCCCACAGATTTGTCTCAAATACAATAAAGCTGCATACCAGCAGCAATTTGTACATCTGGTTGATCACTACATAAACACTGCTCCCATCTACGTGATTAAAAGCTGATAGAGACTGTTTACCAAGAAACTAGTTTTACAGTACCTCGTTCCTTTCACTCCTGGGTGTTGCTGCAGGTCTAGAAAACAGAAATATATTTCAGTACTGAAATGCTTACTTTGCATTATGAATAATACCTACAGTAGCTTTGAAAACTTAATTGCAGAACTGAATTAAACTAAAATCTGGTATAGTAACTTTGCTAGATATAGTTCAAGACTGAAACAATTATTGTGTACTATTAATGTCTACTGGAAGGCTAATTTTTCCGCAAGATATTAAGCAAATAGTTGAAATAACTGTTCCCTAAACTTCACGCAAAGTGACAGAAATCTTACAGCTACAGACATGTAGCTATACGGTTATGTGCATTCCCTGTTTAATACCAGGGGTTTAGCTCTCTTCAGTACCGAGAATCCTTCTCCTACAGGTCAAAGAACTGTAATTTTGGATTCTCTGGTGTCCTGGGTCTGGCTGGGATGCAGTTTATTTTCTTCACAGCAGCCCACACAGGGCTGTGTGTTAGACTTCTGACCAAAACAGTGTTGATAACACACCAGATTTTTAGCTAGGGCTGAACAGTGTCAACAACTTGCTCTTTCTCACTTTGCCACAACCCACACAAGTAAGTTCAGGGTGGGCAAGAAGTCGGGAGGGTACGCAGCTGCAAGAGAAAAGGTGGAGTGGGGAGCAGGGCAAAAAATCCTGAGATACCTGCCGTGAAAAAACCTGAGATACCTCACCCTTTTTAAACACATGAAATACTTCTATGCCTGTGCACACACACTCATGTAATGAATCAGAATTTGTGCACGTGACCTTATTGTTAACTTGGCCAGCATGTTCAAAAGCACTCTAAACAAAAGTGAACTGTTTGTCAACACAAAGCGCATCAGGTGGTCACAGGAAAGAACAAGAAAGAACATCAGGCGGTCACATGAAAGAACAAGAATCTTCATATGCATCAGGTTTACAAAAAACCAAAACACACAACAAAAACCCAAACTTGCCTCTAGCTCTCAGGCCAATTTTTATCATTAAGTAAGTTTTATTTTCAACATTCCTTACATGCATACCTTCCTTCATCCTCAGATGTTTCACTGGAAGTGCTCTCATCCGGTACTTGACCATGATTGCCACTGGAAGAGCTCATCTGCTGATGAGCCCTCTGCTTTGAAGGCTGTCTTTTACCTTTCTTTGCAACTTTGGCATTCAGGGCAATTTTACTGCATTACACAGAAAGAAAGAAAGAAATCACCAAGTTACTAGGTTTATAAAAAATATTTCTGTGAAACAGACATTAAGATGATGTCCAGAAACAACTGAGACAAAAAATATCTATGATAAAATCACAGACTTGACTGTAAAGATCATGGAATACGCCCAAGTATTTAAAACCCTTCCCCTAGGAGTGCAGGGGACACGTGGAATCTGAGCTAGATCCAGGTTAAGCTGGACTATATCCAATAGCCACGTTACAGAAAGCACCTAGAGCAGAGATTCCTTTGAAGGACAGACAGAAAAAGCTCCTGCTTAGGTCTGCATAAAAATACGTGTGCCTTCTTTAGACTTTTGAGATTGGTTTGGTAATATCATCTTTTCCCCTCTCCTGACAAAGGGCATATTAACTTAATGAAAAGGAAAACACCAACTGCACGGAGATCACTAAAATCACCTAGAAAAGGGAGTAGTAGCAAACCCCAAGTTCCTACTTTTCTTTTCTAGGTGGCCATTTCCTACAAAAATAACTGCTTTTTCCAGTCTTCAGTTCTGGTTTTGAAGATGCATTTTACCTCAGTGTTAACATGGAAATCACAGGAATTTAGGTGGGGGTTTTCTTTTGGTTTCCCCTTTTCTTTTTTTAGAGCAGGCCATAAATTTGAACCTCCATCGTGCGCTTCATTTTGTCAAAAAAGAATTTTTCTTCATTTTTTGAGAAGCAGTGGACTACTCACTATGGCTTTCACCACTGAGGAAACTACTTCAACTACCACAGTATCAGAAAACCTAAGACACTTACATAGTACTACAAATAAGAATTAGAGATTATTTCCTTAGCTTACCCTTTCATTGGCACTTTACTCAATTTTGAGCTCTCCCCAGATGAAAAACTTTTTGTCTTTTTCTTCTATCATGTTTTCATTCTCCATTTTCAAACAGTCATTATTCCTTACAGTAATCTTTTGTTTCATTTGCCGATTAGTGATGTTAATTAATTTATCCACACATTTTTGTTTTGCCACGGTCTGCACTTTTGAACATCTTTGTTTGCTTTTTTCCTTCTTAACCTATAAAAACAAAGTTAAGCTTCACGTATTTCTAGAGGACAGAAACACCACATCCAAGATTGATTAATTCAGGGTTTACCCCTGAAATAATCTAAAAAGATATTTTTAATTCATAGAGAAGCATTTTCACAAAATTACACTACAAAGTGTATTATGCCATTGAAAGTACTTCGAATTCACTCATGATGCAAGACATAACAAAAATACAACCCTTAGAAAGAAAACAATAGTGTATCTCTAAAACAGGAACAAGGAAAAAGTGAAAACATTACTGATGGACAAAGCGTTAGGAGGACTGCACAATGTTCGTTGTAACACCACCAGAAAAAAATCAAGTGGAACTGCGAACAAGGAGAGGAAAGAAAAAAAGATCCCAAACCCACAAACACAACTGGTTTCACAGGAAAGAGGAATTTTAGTGAAAGGCAATGAAGACACACCATGCAGATACCACAGCACATGAATTAGTAGTCAAGACCCTGTTCAGAAGCTATTTTCATTCTTTGATTCAGAATCAGAACTGATAGAATTGTATGGATTTCTTTTTATGGCAATGAAGAGATAACTACTTGCACTGGAACCAAGTGCCACCTGCTGTTAAACTGGAACAATAATGCCTTCCGTTTTGCAAAAATGGGGAAAAAAGACAACTCTCCACTGCCCTCTTTATTCACCAGTCACCTATTTCCATTAGAACAAACCCCAGTTTGTAGGAAGCATCTTCCCTTCGTGACCAATAGCTCAAGTGAACAGGAAATATTCTGCCTGGCTCCAGAAGGCTGCGGGTCTCCCCAGGCTCTTTTACACACGCTCCATCGCTGCTATCGCTTCAGCAGCGGTTTTACCTCCCAACAGAGACCTCCTTAAAAACATGTTCTGACTTTCCTGAACAGTGGATTGTATCTCACAGTTTCATTGATTTGCGCAGCAGAATCCTGCAGTTTCCGTTGAAGCTAACGAAGACTGTGTGCTTTCAAACCCAAGCACGTTCAGCACCTCCACCATAACTCTGAATTAGAGCTATTGCCTAAACCACTACATGCTGCACACGCTGCCCGTGCCAGCCCTGGCTAGCCCAGCCCTGTTTTACCGATTCATCCAGGCACTTGCATCAGTGCCTCTGACTTGGTGAATTTACACATGAGAAACCAGGCATTTCTGACCAACACCCATGCTCTTTAACCGCACCGGTTATTTTTAAATTAATGACACATTACTAATTAAAGTGACCAAGACAAGTCAGAATTACAGCTTGGTTGTAGTCAAAATCACATGCGCCACAGATTTTCCCTGAATTTCTTCACAGCATCACCTATGATTGCTGTTGTCAAATACATGACTGCTTCTTTCTTTACCTGCAGAAAGCTTGGCACAACACGTACAATAGTGTACAACATACAGCTCCATCTGACAGTCAGACCAGAATGACCTTCCTGCAGTGCAGGCGGGCTGCATGTCTCCAGTAGCACCCACAGCCCCAGCCTGCACTGCTTTAGAGACAGCAAAGATCCACGCTGATGAGAAACGCTCTCACGCACATGGCATTTCACCTTGTCCACGGATTTGAAACACGGGTTGCTTCGCGAAATTTAATTGTATGGTTTCGTTCCAAGGCAAAACAGACTGTCCAACAACTTTTCACTTACACTAAAAACCATAAATATTCACCTTCCATATGAACGGATACATGCCAGGATATGTACGGCTGATGAATTTTTTCGCATGTTGCTGGGGAGCAATACCTGCACGTGTTCATCTTTTTGTCCACCTCTACTGGGATTCCTTCTAGCTGGGTACGTTGCATCTCAGGGTTGTATGGAGGGGATTACCTCCAAGCAGCGGGACAGATCACCCCTGTCGCTCCTAAACTGCCTCTGCTGAGCACCTCAGTGCCTCCCACAGTGGTGGCTTGCTCAGGAAGAGGTGGCCTGTGATGGCTCCTCTCCGGTGCACATGCCCACAGGACCACCGAGCAAAGGACTATCCCACACCATCTTTCCCCTCTCTGAGAAAGAAAGCACGTACGCATCTATGGCTGATCTCCCTTCTGAAGCAGTACAGCTCAGCTGAGACCTCAGACCGCTTTTCTGCAGCACCTGGGATTCTTACCAACACTGTCTCCGTGGACTCTACCCGGACTCAGTTTTGTGCAGAGGAGGTGTTTACTGCCGCATGCGCAACAGCAACGGCAAGGGCAGGCAGCGCAGCGATCTCCTGTTACCGAACGTGCTGCTCTGGGACTCCCAAACAGGCGGTCAGTTATATCCCTGGCAGAGTTCTCCAGCAAAGCCACCCCCGATTTGTACCCACCTCAGCTGTACAAACACGGTGTAAACAGACGCGCAGCGGCTCTTTACCTCCAGCACTGTATGTCCCTTTCCTTCCCATGTCACCACCACCTGCAAAAGCGCTCACGGAAATGAGCAAACCCCACCCGCGAGAAAGAGGCAGGGCTTTCAAAGGGAAGGAGGGTATTCAATGGAAGCTGCAGATGTGCCCTGCCTGGAGAAGGCACCACTGGCAACCCCTCCTCTGTGAGAGCTGGGGAGATGCAGAGGGGGAGGAAGGCAGGCGTCGGGGAGTAACTAGAAGCCCTGGTTTGCTACTGCTGCAGTAGCCCTGGCTGGGGGGACAATAGAGCTCGCCATGAAATGACGATCAACCAAAATATTTCAGAGGCGCACAGCAGGGAGCACAAGCTGCTGGCATCAGCAAAGGGCTGTGCTCAGCTTTTCTGCAGCACGTTGTCACAGGCAAGGTGAACACGAAGCACAGGGAGGATCTGCAGTTCTACCTGCCTTGCAGGGGCTTGGCCTGAGCTCCCCCTTTGCAAACCAAGTCACCCTCCCGCCACACCGCACAATCTCTGCTTAATGTATGTCCCAGCAACTGGGGTACCACATGCAGAGAAATCTGAGAGGTCCCCCCTGGTCACAGCTCTAGTCATCAGTGGTTCCAACAACTTCTGATGCTCAGGGTGTGCCCTGCGCCAGTGGTCCTCCCTCCAGGCGCCCCTCCTCCTCTCCATTTGCCCTGGAGTAGACAACTCAACATCACACCCATTCTGGGGAGATTTAAGCCCCAAAGAGCTCAGAACTGGCTGAAGCCAGCACAAAAGCCTATCTTCTCTCTGAGAGTTGCAATGTCCTTACACCCTCCCTGTCCTTCCCGTCTCGATCAGAAACCAAACAGGGGAAGCGGTGCACGCAGATACACAGAGAATACTGAATGGGACACACTGGCTCCTCTTCCAACTCCTTTATTGTCTCAAAGGTGTTTTCATTCTGTTGGAGGAAAAAAGAGAGAAATATGTAGAGTCCCCAGGTTTATCCCTGGTAAGCACTTTCACATGTTCATTTAGTAAAGCAGATTAGATTGATTCCTCAGATTTATTTTTTTTTGGGGGGGTGGGGTGGGAAGGCGGGGAGGGGGATTATAATGAACTCATTCAGTTTTTAAATCAGGCTTAGGAGCCATGACTCACTGGCTACGAATACATGTACACACATGCATGTACAGGACAGCACAGAATACTCTATTTACTCATATGCCTCTGAAAAGACTTTTTTTTTTCTATTATTTGTTGTTCTCGGCATCATTTATGGCTGGACTGCATGGACAAGATGGTTTTCTTAATTCTGTGAAAACACTTGCATCTATTGATGCCTGCACCTCTAAACATAGTGATATGGTCATACAGCCAAATCTGCAAAGCGGATTACTGTTCTTACACCATTCTGGGCATGGCAGGCATACCCATAGAAACACCCCTGATGGCCTAATGGTCATGCCTATTTACACATTTATTTCTGCTATTTCATCCTCTGTAAAGAACAAGTGCTCCTTTCCTCGACCTGTCTCAGAACAAACCTGAATACTTAAGGAATTAAAACAGATGAGTCGGCCAAAGGAAAATTTAAACAGACTTAATTTAACAATGCCAAGGTGTTATTACTAAAATGCAAGCACTTTGACAGCAGGTATCTTATGAGCGCTGTGCAAAGTGACACAGAAAAGCCTCAAGAAAAATCTACTAGAGTTTGGGTCAATACACTAAATCCCAGCACAATGGTTCAAGGGTAAGGGCACTTTAAAACAGAATGTGTCCCGAATCATGTTAGGAAGAAGACAAAGAACATATCCTGCTGGGAAGATCATTAACGATTAGGAAAACTCGAGCAGGCTACTATAAATTTGTCCCAGGTTAGAAAAGGCCAAGAATCTTTCAAAGGACACCACAAAAAAATAACATTTAAGACAAAAGGCAGTGTAGAAGCAAATGGAATTAAAAGGAGTCCTAGAAAGTAAATCTTTCAGTAATAAGCAAGCAAGGCTAATAACAATCTAGGGCATAGAAAAGATTAGCTCAGCACCAGGATGCACAGCAGATAGGAGAGCAAATTAGTTCTGTCTTACCAAAATGTAAATGGGGGGGGGAATTCAGTACTTAGTGTTTCTCTTTATTTTTCCTGCACCTAATTTTTAACTGTTAAGAGAAATAACACAAAAGCTTTATTTTTGCTAATGCCAGGCAACCAGAATCTGGAATTTAAATTAATCCTTTACACACTGCCATTTGGGGATCATTTCTACCAGATCCAACAAGGATACAAGGGATAGGACAAGAGGAAATGGCCTCAGGTTGCCCCAGGGGAGGTTTAGATTGGACATTAGGAAAAAATTCTTCATTGAAAGGGTTGTCAAGGACTGGAACCAGCTGCCCAGGGAAGTTTCAGGGTGGCCTCACCATCCCTGGAGGCATTTCAAAGATGTGTAGATGTGGTGCTCAGGGACACAGTTTAGTGATGGACTTGGCAGTGTTAGGTTAATGGCTGGACTCAATGATCTTAAAGGACTTTTCCAACCTAAATGATTCTATGATTCTATGCTGTTCAAAATGACCTACAGTCTTCCTTCAAAAAAGAGGGGCTATATTGCTGTTTCAATTGTACTGGTTATCGGGTAATCCAGCCTCATAGCACTCTTTAAATTAAAGCTTACAAGCACCGAGATATTCCCCAGTGACTGCACTTTAGCTAGTTTGATATTAAGCTATACATTTTTCTTAACGTGATTAGCAGCATACCTCAAGCTATGTTTGAACATATATTCTTAGGTGAATGGGAGATACTACCAGCTTTTCATTAGACAGAACATACGAGTATTTTAAAAAGCCAAACTCTAACAGAATACACAGCACAAGCATGTGTTTCTGCCAAGATATTTTCTATTAAGTAAATCAAATGCATATGTTCGTTCTCTCCCTCTTCTGTCCATGCTTAAAATCCAGGCAAATTTGCAGAAGAACAGCGCAGAGAGCAAGGTGTTAGAACTTAGAGAGAAGACCCACAACTTCTCTCGCACATGCTCTTCTGCTACCTGTAGCTACGTGCTTACCTTTGCACTCACATTTGTTACACAGCACACTTTGGTGCCCGGGAATTTGATTGATTTAGATTCGCCCTGACAGAAGGAAACCTTTTTTTTTAACCGTTTGACCTTGTTTCACTTCTAACTGGAAGATCAGTCCTGCCAGGAAGGAGAGCTGAAACCTCACGACAGCTGGAGGGTGAATAATCTCTCTTCAAACTCTAAAACTCTGCGTATGAAGTTTCCTTTACAATTTGTACTCCACCGGGCTATTAAAAATGTACGAAAAGCACAGCAAGAAATCAAGCCGCCCGCCAGTACAGAAGGTGCCAGCAGCTCCTCCTCGTTTCGCGAAAATCCAGCCCTCACCCTGAGGCTGCGAGACAAAATCCTGTGCAGCTGGAAGCGGCAGCGAGCCCTGGCCCCGGGGAAGGGCAGCTCAGCACCCTGCAAGGACGAGGCGCATCGCTCCGCTCCCCGCCACCCCGGGATGCCACACAGCCCCGGCGCCGGGCAGCGGCGGCAGCACGGGCTCGCTGACGGTAACGGCGACCCTCCTGCCTCCCCCGAACGCGTAACGAGAGGCGAAAGCACCGTCCGGGCCGGCGGCCAAAGCACCTGGAGCCGCATCTCCCACCCCGGCAGGCCCGCCACTCGCCGGGCCGCCACCCCCCTCGCACCCAGACGGGGGGCGAGCCCCGGGAAGGGACATGTCGCACCGGGACGTCGCGCAGCCCCTCCGAGCGCCGAGGCCGGCAGCGACCGTCTCCTCGGGACCTGATGCTGCCGGCCAACGGCCGGATCCCATCGCCCGCCGCGCAACGGATCGAGCACCCGCACGGCCGAGGGACCAGCTACGCGTGTCTGCGGGGACGGGAGCTGGGGGGCAAACCCACAAAGCTAGCACAGCTCTTCGCGACAGGAAAATACTTTATACACCTGGAAAAACCGTTTACGATGACCTTTAGTCACACTTAACCCTCACTGGGTCTTACGAGCCTCGTCCCCATTTAAAGGCACAGCGGTCTTTACTTTCACTCAAGTGTTCATGCACAGTTCAAGTAATTTCTGTTTGGTCCCATTAACCAACTGGTTCTCCTTGAGCTTACCTTGTGCCCCAGCTTGCCCCATGGCGTCTGTTCCCCCTCCCGAGGCCGTGTGCTGCCCAGCGCCTGCGACACGCGCTGTCCCCCGGACCCGCTCCGCTGCTTCGCTGCAGACACATCTTTCCTCTACGCTGCCACTTAAGGCGCAGAGCTGCCTTCTGCTGACCACCGACGTGCAAGCCGTCGGTCCGCAACGCTTCCCGGGGCGCCGGGGGCTGCCTGCGGCGCGGCGCGGTGCGGGGCCGGGGGCGGCTCTGCGGGGGCTGCCGGCGGCTGAGGCGGAGCCGCGAGTGCGGAGCCGCGGCGCAGCCCCCGGGTTCGCCCCCTGCGCAGGGCTGCCCGCTCCCTTCCCTGCGCGCTCCCCGGCGCTCGCCGCCTCGCTCCGGCCTCTCCCGGAGAAGGGGTCCGCTCTCCGGCTGGCCAACGCCTGCCCCGAGCCGGGCACGGCCAGCGCCGCCGTCGCAGGAGCGTGTCGGGCCGAGGGGCGGCGGCGAAACGTCTCGAACCTCGGCAGCGACAGCCCCGACCGCGCGGAGACCCGGCAGCGAGCCCGGGCCCCCCGCGGGAGGCGGCTCCGGCTGACCGGCACCTTCACGCCGCACTCGCGGCCTCTGCCGCGGTCGTGCCCGTCCTCCGCAGCCGCTCGGGGGGCGCCCGTCACCCGCAGCTCCCCCGGCTCGCCCGCGCCGCTCCCGCAGCCGCCCCCGGGCAGGGCGGGGGGGGACGGCGGAGCCCTCCCCGGCTGCCGTGCGGGCTCTGCGGCCCGGGCACAGCGGCCCCGCCGGCGCACCCCGCAGCGAGCGCACCGCGGCGCGGGGGGGCGGGGGGCGGCCACCGGCTTCCAGCCGCCGGCTGGCCCCGACGGAGGGGCGGGCGGGGTCGCTCCAGCCCGCGGCACCGGTGCCGGACCGCCCGCCGGCCGGGAGGGGTGTCCCCCCGCCCCGGGTGGCCCCGCGCCCCCCGAGCCGCCCCCCTCTCGCAGCCCGGGCTGCTGCCGAGCTCCGCTGCCGAGAGCCCGAGCGAGATCGCTGCCCCCCGGGCCCCGGTGCCCACCCGGCGCTGGAAAAGCGCAGCCCCCTGCGGCGTGCTTACAGGCACCAGGGGCTGGGGGCTGCCTCTGCCTGCCTGTGCGGGTGTGTACACCGCATAACCCAGCGCTGACCCTACCTGCATGCACACGTGTGTGTGGCGGGCATGCCCGCTCGGCACGCGTGTGCCCACTGGAACACACTTCCTTGGCCGGAGCCGGGGGGGGCTGCAGCAGCCTCCCCTCTCTCCTGGGCTGGTACTGTAATAAGTAACTAAAGGTAATTTGCTGATCAACCAAGGTAAGCAAGAGGAAGGAACCCATCGTGGTGGCCTTAAGAACGTCCTGTTTAACAAGAAGAGACGTTTCCACAATGTTATCTTGCTGCACCAAACATGGGAACGTCCTGTCTGACGAGAAACCACGATAACAGAAGCAGCAGAGGGGCTACTGAAGGTGTCAGAAGCGACCTCGGGGAAGAGAAAAAGAGCTGCTCAGCTTGCTTGAATTTGCGCGCCGCTGGTGGAGCAGGAGACTCCCCAGCCGCCCAGCGCTGTTTTGCTTACTTGTCGCTTGCTTTAATAAATCACATTTTCTAATTGGCCAGTCTCTGTCATTTCATTGGACAGGTAAACTCTAACAATTTTGGTGCCGGGACTCGGATAAGGGCAGTCTGGCCTGAGGTCCGTGGCAGGGGAGGCGCCCCGCTGGATAAGCGGCCCTTGTCAGGGTGCTTCTACGCCAAACCCTTTACCGACGAACCTCAAATGTGACAGTAAGCAAATAAAACCGGTTACCCCATAACCTCTGTGCACGAAGCCCGAATGAAGACGCAGGACGCGTGAGTATAGGCCGGTTAACCATTCGGTTGGGGTTGGGTATCCTGAAGCGTGCTTGTGTGCGACGCCCAGGGAGGGCGAAGTGAGTGCGGACCCTCAGTAGTGCGGTTTCCAGACCCCGCGAGGGGCTGCGCCACGAACCAGGGGAAGCGACTGCGCGAGTGAAAGAAGGCGCCTCGGAAGATGGGACAGAGGAAAAGCAAGCCATCTGATCCCATGGGTGGTTCTGGGGTCCAGATTAGGCTCCCACAGATACCACCGGAGAGTCTGCTAGGACTCATGGTAAAATTTTGGGATGCGTACCCTTCTAGGCAGGGTAAGAGTAAAGTAAGATTGATACACTACTGTATGGAAGTTTGGGGTGGGAAACAAATCAGGGGCGACCACCTCTACCGACCAGTCTTCGGGGCACCTGAAGACTGGATATGCCAGGCTTTGAATAGATATGTGAATTCAAAAGACCCCTTTTGCCCGGAGGAAAGTGAGTATGCTTCCTTATGGGCAGGGTCTGAAACTAGGGCCCTTTTGTTCCCGTTAAAAGAAAACAAAGGGGGGAAAAGAAGAAGAATAGAAGTGAGGATGAGATCCCTACCTCTCCCCCTGCGTATATACCTCCACCGCCCCCCCCTGCCCCCCCCCCCCCCGCAGCAGCCCTTACCACCTCCCTCCCTCCCCTCCCACCGCTATCTAGACCCTGTGAAAGTGTTAAAGTATCGGGGTGAGTTTGTACAAAGCCCCGTCGCCCCTCGAAGGTGCGGCTGAGTCCTGCGGGACGCATGGCAGGGTGTTTGCTGTTTGCCTGCGAAGGCGTGGTATGTAAGAACGCAGACTTAAAGCAACAAGGAGCAGATTTGCATTCAGGGTCAGAAAGAGTCAAAACAGAAGTGCTGTAGCAGAGGCAGGCTTGTGTAACCTGCAGAGCAGGAAGAGCATCTCCTGCCCCGAACCCTTCTGATGGTGGGGAGGAGGGGGTTGCTGTTGCTGACACTTGAGCAGAAGGACCTGACAATGTCACCCCGATTGCTGCAGCATTTGCAGCACAACGGGACCGGTAACGGCCCCTCTAGGGCAGGCAGCGGGTCTGAGGAGAGTGAAGGTGAATCTCGGATGGGGAAATTTAGATGTTGGAAAGTTGGTTGTGAATAGGCCTGGATAAAGGTTTGAGTTGATTTTTACTAAGGTAATCGTGATGTAGAAAAGTTGATAGAAGGAACAGGGGACGTGTACAGAAGGTGAGAGAAGAAGAGCTGGGTCGTGCTAAACTGGTAGAGGAGATGAAGCAGAGACCGAGGAGGAATATCAGGCAGAAGCGAATGAGCATATTGTAGGGAAAGTGGACACTGGAAGCGAGATGGCCCTGAGCTAAAGAACCAACAAGGGGTTCTGGTGAACTAGGGACTAGGAAAAATGAGGTGGAATTTTTAGTGAATACAAAACCAACTTATTTGGTGTTAAACTTCAGTGAAAAGAATTTGTTACAGTTGTGGGAGCTGCTGGCCACCAGGAAAACATCCTGAAACCTTTAAAGTACAAACTAAGAAAACAAGTAAGACTGCCAAATTCACCAAAATCTTTAAGTGGAAAAGAAATCTTTAACCAGGTATATCTGGAAATAAATTCCAGGTAAGGAAAAAATGCTTTACCTGTTACAGTAAAAATGATAAGGGGAAGGCCTGCCTAGTTCAGGTAAAACAATATCCCTTGCTCAGCAAGGCTATGGGGAATATTGGCAGAAAAACTGAAATAAAATACACTCTGTAGTAGTTCTACTAATGTAAATCTGTGTGTTTTACCATGACAGTGACTTGTTATGGGATGTGCAGGTGAAACTCTGCAGCAGCAGAGGAGCTAGGAAAGGAGGAATTATCCTTAATACCAGATGGTAAAATCCAAACTGTAAGTACAGATCAGGAGCCAAACTATTCTAATGATTCTCGATTACCTGCTAGCCGAAGAAGGAAGTGTTTGTGGTAAATGAAATGTTTCCAATTGTTATTTGAAAATTGATGGCAATGGTGAGGGAGTTAAACAAATCACATCAGAGACAGGGAGGTTAGCCCATGTTCCCGTCCGAACTTGGAAAGACTGGAATATTGACTTGTTTTCCTGGCTTCTCGGGAGCCCCTGGGTAAAACGAATCCTATTTTATTTGTTATGTGGATTAGCCACCTTATTGTTTTTGCCATGTGCTGTTCCATGTTTTATAAGATTAATTCAACACGTTATAACTAACATGCAATTTGCTACTATGATTTCACCCAATGGCGTTAAACAAATTCGAGTAGTACGCCGAAATGTACAGTCGACAATACAGATTAGATAGTTAACACAATAACAATTTAATAGCAAACAGGAATCTGGGAATAATTAACTATTAACAATTCATACAACAATGTAGGCTGATGAAGAATACAAGTAGAATACCAAAGAAAACAACCATCAGGAACGCACAGACGAGGATGTGGTAACATCTTTTATACTTTTCCACCTCCACCATAAGTTCTTGATGTGTGACAGCAGAAAAACTCACCCTCTGCCTAACCAACGAGAAAAAAAAAAAAAAGGGGGGGTTTGATTCCCCTTTATAATGAACCATACAGGTTAGACCATCCAGAGCCTTCCTCCCTGGCAGGTGACGTGGCGGTCTGATGGTGAGAAAACATTGCACTGAAAGCAAGGACCTGTCATTTGGCCATAGTGCCATAAATGTTACCATTAACAAACTTACCGGAGTGGTAAGCTCGGGAAATGGGTCCAGGACTTCATCTGGACACCCAGCAGCCATCTTTTATCGTGTATGCCTTTGAACATGCGCATGCGCAATTTTAAACCCCACAGAATGTACTGGAACAATCTGGAAAGACCGCGCATGCGAAATCCCTATAGTCTAGCCATGATAGTGACGCATATGTATTAAAAAAAAAAAAGAATGTTTAAAGAAACTATAGTATTTATAGTTCATTTATTACTTAACTGGAATGTAGAGTTATCAGTGTTGTTTTTAGGTTTTGTTTTTGTAGGTTATTATATGTATTACCCAACCCTTTTGATTTATTTTGAAAACCGTGTGTTAGATGTAAAGTAAATTCAATGAATCATTTGACAACCAGTAAACAACAAATAACAATTTCTTAACAAACATGAACTAGAAGTTGAATAACAGAATGACAGTCCAGCAAAGTCTCATGTGAGGTGGAAAACAGGCTTCTTCACTCGTGAGTCCAGCACGGTCCTGAATAATGTCGGGGTGGTAACTCCATCTGTTCCCTCCACGATAGTCTGTCTGGTCCTTGGTATTTTTCTTCACGAGGTAACGAAAATGAACAGAAACAAATAACAAGTCACATGGTAACTGCTGGAGATCAACAGTTTTCTTTTGTTTATGTAACAGTCTCTCGCACTCTGCTTTGGTATCCCATGGGTTCCACTACTCGGGGCGGATTGCGAGGAAGAGATCCCACTCTTCTGTACCGGCGTGACCAAAAACACTCACAAAAGCACATGCTGATGGTTACTGTAGTCACGATGAGACAAAGGCTGAACAGCAAAACCGTACAGAGTGTGTCGTCTCCTGCTCCCATCTTTTCCAAAATGATAAGGATTGTTTGTGGCGAGACAAACAAATTGGTCCGTGACCCTCCTGGTCAAGATTCAGGCTAATGCCCTGACCAAAACTGCACAATGAAAACGCATGCGCAGCCTAACCTTAAAGGGGCATGAAAATTTACCCCTTTAAATGCCCACCTCTTGGCTCTTGATTCTTAACCCCCACAAACAAACCTTATATATGCTAAGAAATGTTGTATTGTGTTTTGTTATGTAATCCTGTTATGATAATGTTTTGAAATTAGCTTATGACATGTTTGAGTTTTGAGTTGTTAGCTAACGTTTGTTAGGGATTTGTAGTTCTTGTTAGTCATTTGTAGTTATTGCCTGTTACTGTTTATTGATAATGGTAAATGGGTTTAATGCTTAGATAAAGATTGTTAACCTCCTTTGTATAGTTGGCAGAATCTTTTCTCTATCTCTATCTATGCCACCCACGGAGCAGCAATGTTGAGCCACGGGGCGGTGTGAAGGACGTTATTGGGACATCGCTATCTGTCTCACCATTGCTGGCTGACCGCAAAACAACACAGAGACGGAGATACCCGAATCACCCAGAAGAGGAGATCTCCGGGGAATACCCTGCTTAAAACACCCCACTTCCGGACATTCATGTTGGGTTGTTTGCCGATGTCTAAATTGTGATAGGGATTGGTCCTGTGTTTCATTTAAGAGACAACCTTACTGTATGAAATGTCACAATGATTCGATACGTACCAGGGGACCAGAGGATCAAGTGGAAATTTGTAAATTATTTTGTGGATGGGAACTGTCAGTACCTGAACTTTGGGAAGTACATGAAACAGACTGGTGCAGAGTTTTAAGACTGTACTATAAGATTCGCCTGGAAACGGACACAGCAACCAAACAGGTGGAAATATATTTAAGAGATAACTAACTCTTTAGACCTTGGAAATTATTGACAGGATAACAGCAAAATTCCCCTGAAGACTACCTGCTGCTGCCAAGAAGATATTGATATCCCGTTGTTCTCTGCAAAAGAGTGGACGAGGAAGGCAGAGAGGTACTGAACAGTGGGGAAATGAAAGCTAGTATCCTATTAATGGTATTGGTTACCATGACTTTAAAAAAAAAAAAAAAAAAAGAGCATTACCCTTCAATTGGACCTTAGGTTGATGGGAAGATTCAATAGAAGTTCGGTATAACGATATATTTGATCCCCAAAATTCCAAGTTAAATTGGAAGATTTAGTCTTTTATGAACTAGACCTACCCGGTCGAGGAGAAAGAACAATAAAACCTTTTTATCTCTGCCCCAGTTCGAATCCAGGGAAAAGCTATTGCAATTTCCCTAATCACTATTACTGTGCATATTGGGGATGTGAAACCATAGCTTCAAACTGGGACGTAGCCATTAAAAATAGATTCTTAAATATAACATGGGGACCCAGAGGATGCAATCCACCAGCTCCTAGCTGGGATAGACACACAGAGGACCCCCATCTTGGCAGCTGTAAGCACGTTATGTACTAGAAATCCTGCAGCCTAATGACCACGGATGGCTATTAGGACGAACCTGGGGAATAAGATATTGGGAACCTGGAGCTGATAGAGGGGTCTTAATATTTATTCAGAAACATGAACTAAAAACGCCACAAGCAGCGGGACCCAACAGAGTTATTAAAGAGCAAAAAGGTAAAAAGGAAAAGAGAGTCATTAAGAGAGTTCAGCCAGCACAGCCATTGCCCTCTATCCATTTTCATGACAGTTAAAGCCTGTACACCTTTTTGTTCAGGAATGCTATTATCTTACAGATTCTTCCATTCATGTAAAGGGGCTCTCAGCTGGGCAGTAGGCAGTAGGTACTATCACAAAATAAGAGATTCATAGGAGCAACGGCCACAAATACCTGACTTTCTAGTATAAAAATCTTGGGTTGTTGAGGCAGCATGGTGATGTTACAACAAAAGGCATAGGGAGAAGCGTAAAGGGAAGCTCTTAAAATCAGTCCAGTTTTAATGAAAACAGAATCCCATCAGGTTGCTTTGTCTTTCTAGCTTTCCTGTTCACTGGAACACTTGAAGCACACATCTCTGTGTTGTCCTCATCAGTATTATAAGCTGTCCTTGTAAATGAAATTGTGCTATTCTCCTCAGGGATGAATCTGAATTTCTCAGTTCATTTGGGTCTGAAAAGAGCTTACTAAGCTTACTCTGCCATTCGTGTCTCCCTTCTGTTGCTCTGCACAAAACAGGGTATGTATTAATGATGCTGGCCCTGATCCTGAATGTCCTTTTTGCTGATGGTGGGACCAGGGGGGAGACCTCGTGTATGCTGAAATAATCACCAAACCCCTTTGATCCACTTCAAAACTCCCAGGTCTTTTTTATCTACTTGTGTTTGAACTAGGAGACATGACAAGTATATACTCACAATTAACACAGTCCATGAGGATTTAGATGGGGAATGCAATTCGTTTGCCTTTTAACTGTCCAATTTTGGACATTTTCATAAGGGAAGTGAGAGAATTACTTTCAGAGGACTGATAACAAACAATCTGTAGAGTGACAGATGTCAGAAACAGACAGCACCATCCTAAAATGGAGTGGATACAGAGCACCTGCATCTATGTACACCTGTTCCTATACACATATTTCAGGAATGGGATTGCATCAATAGATAAAATAGATATCGCTATGAGACTCTGCATCTCAAAACTCCTTGCAAGTCTGCAGGAGGACTGACCAAAAGTCTAAAGATCAGATTCAAGGCTAAAAAAAATTTGCATGACAGTCAAAGACCAGCACTGATTTAAAAGAACTGCATGTGAGGAGGCCAGTAACAGAGGGAACACAACCTAGAGACAGCACTCCAAGTTTTACAGCCTGTTTCATGGCCACATGTAGGTGTGGCAGTTACCTGGAGGACACGTGCTCTCCTATCACAAAGAGTAAATGCCTCACAAGTTTGTGATCCTGATGGAGGAAAGGCTGTGCTACTGCCCCTTAGCCCCAGCTACCCTTATGCCTTGTCCTGTTTAATGGCTGCTTTGACTGTGTTTTGGAATTGTTAAATAGGTGAAAACATTGTCTGTTTGTTATTTCTGTTATTGCTGTTGTCATTTCATAGAATGCTAAAGGCTACTCTCAAAAATAAAGATGAGGTTTACCTTCCTATTTGATCCTTACAGTGATAAACAATTTTAGGTTGCCATAATTTCAGACAACCAAGCTTAAGAAATCCTAAATCAGTCTGTGCAGTGGGAGAGAGGGCACTTACTCAGCCTCTCATGACAATGAAGCAACATTTGAGGACTTACGAATTGGATATGCCAAAAATTTCAGCCTTGAAAACCATTAAGTGACCTGTGGAAATGCAGGCCTCCTTAGGACAACAGAAATACCTCTGTTTCATTTTGCTTTCCAGTTCTAGTGGAAGCAAATCAGCTGTTCTGTAACATGCTGCTACCACCACAATCAGTTCTGGTGCTTAAACTGGAGTCCCACTGTTATAAATGCTGGTGAGCTGCTGGTCAGGCACTCTGCACAACACATTTTTCTTTGGATCTCTCTTGGTGATCTCACCAGTTAACAGCCTAAAAATTGTATGGTTCAGAAGACAGTGGTAAGTTCATGTTTTACCCTAGTAGCTTTGTGAGGAGAAGAATTCTGAATCCTGTTGGTGCTGGGAAGATTAAATTTAACCTCCCATTTTCTGGATTTTGTTGGGTGTGAAGGAGGAAGAAGAGTTTGAGTTTAGTAAACATGAAGAGACTCTTGATGAATGTTCTAGAAGCCAAAGAGCTGTTCTACATTTTTTTTACTTTACCATCAAATGAAGAAACATGGGGTTCTGCTCCCCATAATAACAACTCAAGCATCATATAGCTGTAGAGATGGCATTTGAAGTATTTAAGTAGAGTCTAAAAACTGAGGCAACAGAACAGGAGATAAACTGCAAGCACAAAGAAATCATTGGGACCATGCCCACGCATTTCAGAAGCGTTATCAGCCAAAGGCCAGCCTTAGAAAAGCCTTTAGGTACCTTATACATCTGTTGATGTACACGTAGGAAACATAAATAGAAATAAATTCCCTTCATCTTAGTAAATAAGCAAAGGTATTCTTCAGAAATGCTAAACCCATGTGTTTGTACGCAATGTTGAGGGCTAAGCTGACAATGCCCCAATAGCACTCCGAAGGTTAATTCTATAGATAACCCCTTTTCCAGTCATGCACGGAAACAGCCCAGGAAATTCAGCGCCTCTGCAAACAGTAAGAGTAGATCCCAGGCAATATACAATATACTCTCATTCCAGGTAGCTGAGGTGTCTTTTATTTCACTATACCTATCTGTTCTCTTGTTACATAAGAAAATTGTAATGATAAACCTAAATGTTCCTGTGACCTTAAAGATGTAATAGCAACAACTCTTTGTTTTGACAGAGAGATGACTTCGTGGTTGTAACAAAGAAAACAAAAGTCTGTTCAGCTCATGCGTTGGTATGATAAAGCCTGCTGTACTCAGAGCCAGCTTAATGAACCTTGGACACAATCAGTCTTCACTTAATAGCAGGTCTCCCTTTAGTGTGTTGACAAGAGATGCAAAGTCAACAAGTTTAAATCTTCCCTGAGCAGTGGGTTTTGGTTCATAATTACCTGGTGAATGGAGCCTGGTGGCTGTTACCACTGATCTCTTAGGGGGTGAGACAACAGGCCTGTTAGCATCCTGATCTTTTTGTACTTCTTTCTCCACACCTTTAGGGAAAAAAAAAAAAAAAGGTAGAAAGAAACCTGTTTTATAATTCTGTTTGCAACTGTGCAGAACTATGTCACTAAGATACATACCAGAATGGCGAAATACCAGTATTTCATCCATGCACACCCTGGGCTTTGCACAGAATGATACTACACAGTACTTCTGTGTTGGATGTCAACCTGCCCCTTCTGCAAGCATGACTGTGTGCATGTGGCTGAGCTGACACGCACAGCACTAAAGAAGGTCAGAAGGTGCCTTACACACTATCTGGGTTCTTCAGCCACCTGCACGGTGGCAAATGCCATTAAGGCACAAACAGCTACATAGGTAGCCCATCCTATCTGTTCTGAGCTCTGTGTTCTCTCTCTTTACCTTGCTGTGCATCCTCACCCTGGGCTGGAGGAGAAGCTGAGTAGGACTATGCAAAGCTGACTGAAGTTACCTGCAGGGCCCTGCTCTATCAGCTTCTTCCCCAGGTTGGGAAACGGCCTTTTCTGGTGGCCAGCTTTCCCAAGAGGGTCTCACACAGGCAAGAGACGGGCTTCTGCAGAACCAGAAGCAGGCAGGCTGTGTCGGGGCTGTGCTGGATGTGGCGTGCCAGACAGGAGAGGGGGTCTCTGCCTGTGCACTAACTCAGCCAGGGCCAGAGAGGTGCAGCACAGGCAACGCACAAAACCGACAACACGCTGTGCCAATGCAGGATACAACAGGGCCACATCATTTCCTTGATGTCCACAAGGCCGAACCAAAACCTGGTTCATGCTCATCTATGACCCAGGCATGTTCCAGGCTGTCTGCCCTCCCTCCTCTCCGCTCTGTGTGTGTAGCTCTCCACATTACTCTTGACCTCTGCATTGATCCCTTTTTTCTGCAGCCACTAATTCTTCCCACTGACAGCAGGATGCCCCAGAGCTCTTGGATTATGACCTCCAGAAACTTTGCGCTAGCCTTTCCTCTTCCTTTAGTTTTCCAGAGGGAGGCAACTGGGTGTCTGTTATTATCCCTCCCATGGCTGGAGCTCTCTGGTTAGGGGGCTCAGGGTGGTCTGTCAGTTGTCCAGGCTCTGCAGCCGCCGACTGCCTCTTGTACCAGGGAGATCCAGCTTCATCTGGAAGCCAGAGCGGCCACCCAGGCTCAGCTCACCCCTCCCGCCCACCCACAATTCTCATCAAAATAGCTGTGGGGACCATGCTGAGTGCAGGAACGTGAAAGACTGGCCCTGCTTGTTTTTCCATGGTGTGACAGTCAAGCCACGGGATTTCATGTGGAAAACGCTGAGGAAGTAAGAAGAAAGAGCAAGGAAAAGCAAATCTCCGAGACGGTAAGGGATTTTTCTGTATACTTTCCTTTTTTATCGTTAGTGTTTGTTGGGGGTTGCATTTTGGTCTGCAGGACTGTGTCACAGCCCCCGGACACACAGGAGAAACAGACACTTAAGGCAAACAATGTTTGCCTCATTAGCTTGCCCTTCTCTTGAGTAAGTTCACAGACAGCTTGTAAGAAAATGTCAACGTCCCACAGAATCTGTAGTATCTGAAGCAGGAAAACACACTCCTATTTTCTTGCTGGTGCTTAAAGATGGTGACAGTCCAAAAACTAATGCTCTCTTCCATTTGGCTTAATGCATATGTGGTACGTCTCTTTCAATAGTGGAGAAAAGTGATAATTTTATAGGGAGATCAAAGCTTCAGGCACACTTACTGCATGACTAGTTTTCTGCTCTTTCCAAAGCCACAGCTAGTCACAGCTGCAGTATCAGATGCATCATTCACCCTGCCACTTCCGTCTGCATCGGGACCTGCAAGCAGTGAGCTGCAGACACAGCATTTGCCGAGCACCGAGCTTCATGTCTTCTAGCACCACATCTCAGCATTCGCTTGCAGAGTTCTGCGAAGAACACGTGCACACCCACCAGCCCCGAGCCCAGCCATCTGCAGGAGGATAGCACAAGAGGAAGTCTAAGACCCTCTCTGACTCCCTTCCACCACTCAGAGGCAAATCACACCATCAGTCTTCAGGGGCTGGTAAAGACTGAACTTTTCTTCATACCTTTACTTTGGTCCATCTCCATTTTCTCTGCTGTTTATAAATTTGACATGTTGAGGCTACTGCTCTCATTTGTCATTAATACCTTTCACAGTGAAGTGACTAAGAATATAAATTTCTTGTGTCTGCCACCTACTGCACTGTGCTTTACTACAGAGCAGGACATAAAACAAGTTTATGGTGCCGTTTTATCACTAAGGACCAAGTGAAAGCAACCTGAGATGGGAGCTGTGAGAGAAAAGCAGAGCTTGTTTTATAAGGTATGGTTTATATTCTTACAGATTTGAGCATTACTTTTTCATGGCAATGAGACTTTGGGTTTTTTGTGGTTTCCAAATTAAAAATACGATGCACAAATGGGCCATACACCAAAGTCCTCTGTAAATTTTGCTATGGCAAATGTCAAACAGGGACAATGGTAGGGAAAGTGTGTTTTCCTTTTGCTTTCAGGAGTAACAAGGGGCATATAAATACTTAACTACTTTTGGGTTTGGGACATTTTCAATAAGGAACACCTGGAGAACTAGTTCAGCTTCTTAACCTTAAGCACAAAGCAAGGAACAATTCCCCAGTTAGAGCTCAGGCAGAAGAAAACAGAGCAGAGGCAAAGCCGCCCAGCAAGCCCCACTGTTCCGCAGGGGGCAAGGTGAGGTCTGCGGAGAGCAGCAGGAGCCACAGGCAGGTGCAGGCAGTGGTGCCTGGCAGGGGCGGCTGCATGGGCGACATCGGCCCTGGAAGGTGGGAGATCAGCAGGGCGAAGGTGGAAATAGTATCTCGACAAGGACAGAGGAGCAGGATTAATAGCAAGAGTGGGAAATGAGGATAGCCACCCTCCTTCAGTTTACAACATCAGGAGAGCTCCCAAGGTCTGGTAGGGGCAGCAATGCAGCAACTGGGGAAGCGAGGAGGGGCTGCGTAGCAAGGGAAGAGCCAGCGCACCTGCTGGGAAGGGTACGGAGAGAGGGGCACATGCAGCTAGCAATTACTCAACTTCTCCTTCACAACTAGAAGGGTCCTGGTGGCCTCTCTGTGGCCCTCATTAGCAGGGAGGGATTTGGGAAGCACGCAGCTAGCAAAAGAAAGGACAGTCCGCAGGAGCAAACCGTTCCCGTTCTGCTGAGCTCAGCAGCCACAGGGAAATCTTAGCTGCTGCCAAAGCTTTCAGTGAGCAGGAGCGTGCTGCGGCTGGACTAAGGCTTATAAACAGAAATGACCTTACGTGTTTAAAACCTGTGTCTCAGCCTGAACTTTCTTGGCCTCAATATACAGCTGACGGGTCTTTTTGTAACTTTGCTGACTGGGATATCATCAGTTAGGCACAACATCTGCTGTCGCTTAAGAAGAGAAGCTGTTCCAAGTGTCCTGAGGGGAGCAGACCATAAGAAATGGCTGCACCGTGTCTAACCCTGTGTCCTGTCGCCAGTCGTGGCCACCAGCAGGTGCCTGGGGATGCAAAGCCTCCAGTGACACCTCCTGGTATGCACTCTTCCAAGAATGTGCAGCTTATGGACCTCTCCAGAGGGATTCAGGAAAATCTTTGCATTTAATAGCTCAACAGAATTTCCTGTCCAGGCTTTTACACAGTGTCCTCTTGAGATCGTGTAAATGCTATCATTCATAGCATCCTACAGCAAGGCTTTCCACCAGTTTAACTACATATTGTATAAAGATTCACCCTGTTTTGTTCAGTGTGAACTTGCCTCCTGCGAGCTTCATTGGCTGAACCCTAATTGTCCCACAGGGAAAGAAAATAAACAATAAACTTCTCTGGCTATTTATGGTTTTATATGCCTCTGTCACATATTGGAGCTTTTCTGGGCTGAAGAGTCCTGGTCTGCACAGTCTTCCTTCACATGGAAGATACTCCATACCCGTGATCTTTGCTGTTCTTCTATGAGCTTTTTCCCACTCTGTCTTTATGAGATGAGGCAAATAAAGCAACACATTTAATAACTGGGTGCAAAATACATCTAAACAGTTACTCAGTTTTGTTAGCAGCTTCTTCAGTCCTTGACAGTTGCTGCATCCTGAATAACTTCATACTATTTGTAAAGACTGATACCTCATCTGTCGTTGATACCTACTCCTAAGTTGCTCGTGAAGGCGAAAAACAGCCTTCTGACCACTTATTGAACGTTTACCCTTCTCTTCTGTTCCCTGTCTTTTACCCAGTTATTTAACCATGCAGCTGCCTTCCTCCTTATAATGTCTGAATTTCCGTAAGAGCCTTTGGTGAAGGACCTTGCCAAAAGCCTTCTGGAAAACCAGCAGTCAAGCCCGTATCAATATGCTTGTCAACTCCTAGAACCTGCAGGTTGGTGAGACAGGACTGCTCATCACAAAAGCCACACGACTCTGGCTCAGTATCTTATATAATGGTCCAAATCTGCATTAGATACAAATTAAACTTCTAATACAAAACCAAAAAGTCCCAGACATTTGATGTGCGAAAGGAAGAAGACAGAAACAGTGCAGTCAGTAATACTATTGGAGAAGAGTGCTTCAGCAGAGATGGTGTAAAATTATGGAGGATTAAGAAATATTTCAGAGGGAAATAGAAGTAGCAGTGATGAAATTTAACTTGAAGTAAATAAACACACATTAGCCTGAAATAATCCCATACTTCAATTACTGAGCACAATTACTGTGCTCTGAGTAGGCAGAACCTCTTCATAGGAGCAAACATAAATAGCAATATCAATTTCTGCCCCCCCTCCACCAGAAGTTAACAATACAGATAATGTATTTTTAAAATGAGCAGCGGAAAATCAAACATATGGCATCTTTATATTCTTCAATGCTACTGTTGTATTTGAAATTATTTGCTAAAACAAAGATTTTAAGACAAAGGGACTAGCTGAAATGGTAGCAGGCAGCAGGAAAAACAAGCTTTTACTGTAATATTTAGCAGTGTGAATGGAGAGAAAGAAAAGGAAAGAAGCGGTGTGTTTTACAATTATTGGGAAATATATTTAACATGTGTAAGTAAACTGTGGGATTCACTGCTGCAGGAGGCAAAATGTCTGTGATGACCTTGAATGATTAAATGATACATCCCAAAATATTGTGAAGGAAATCATATGGGCAAGGCCACAAACAGGAGTCAGAAAAAGATATTCCACATTAATCTGTAATATTAGAGAACTGACTAACAACAATAGGAATTATTTGAATTTGAATTTGAAGAACTTTTCACTGGATGGATCAGGACATGGTGGGGGGGTGATTTTCCTTTTGAAGATTGCAAAGTAATAAATATGAAATGTAAAAAAGTTTCTAGTTTTCAAATGCTAACTTAATCCCCCCTAAATTATAGAAGCAGCTAAGCCAAGCAATGTGTGATCAGCCAGCTAGCTGTCTGCAATATTTATGGGTGTCATGGGAATAACAGTAAATGTCAGAACTGAATGTATGCTGTCATGGCCACTAATGCAAAGTCACAGCAACTTAATTCTTCCGGTCTTCTTTTTAGTGATACAAGGCTTAAAATGGTTTTAAATGCATTTAGAGAGTTCTTTGTTAAAAACCATATAAATGTCCAAATGCTGGCATGTTTAAAAGATTTTGGAATAATGTATTATGCTAAACTGTTTGAGAATGGCTATGCATCGTTGTAAGTATCAGTCTGGCTTATTCATCTCCCAGACACTGTGAATTTGGACAATGAAGCCAAATCCAGAATTCTCATTTTGTTGTACCTGCCCTGACTTCAGTGGAGGACCTTCTTGAGCATGATCGCAGGATTAACTGAATATAGGAACTTAAGAACACATTCTGCGTGATGGTGAATGCCTTTAACTTGGATTGATTTCAGAGGAAATTAACTTTAGGAAGAGCTAAGAATCCTCTAGGGATGACCTCTTTAAAAAAAACAACCACCAAACCAACCACGACCCCCTACTCCCCCAAATACAAAATCAGACAAAATTCCTGACAATACGAGTATAGAAGTCCTGATTCGGTCATTCTACAACCTTGGCGAAGAGTGGGCTACCAACTCTTCCTTGAAGATGATCATACTCTGATCTCATAGCCATTGATACATGAGAGTTTCAAAGATGTGTAAAGAGAGCAATGAATTTCACTGCAACAATGATGTAGCCAGGAGATAGCTTTTAAGGACCAGATTATATGAGCATGTAACAAAGCCACTGACTTCCCTATTGTCATATTTTGTTTGCCATTTTACATGTAGTCATATTACAATAACGATAATTTTTCATTTCTGTGATTGATTTGTGAGGAACAAAACTTTGGGTTTATCTTGCCTGAGGTAGTTCAGATATTTACCCACCTGGATCTGAAATATCTATGCTCTTACGATCCAGCCACTTGTCCTACATCTTGGGAACACTTCAAAATTTTGCCAAAGTATGTCAAAAAAGATGATCTGTGTGAATGGATAATTACAAGAGACAGTCATGTAAGGCTTGTCCTACCCTTAAAACTTTTTGTATCCGAAGATGCTTATCTAGCCAAATTGCTTTGCAACTCAGGCTGACCAGAACACACCCGTTGCTGCTGTAGCTCAGCTGACAGATAGTACTTTATTAAGATGCATTAGCTGGGTGGATTAGGACCACCGACTAAATTCCTGCGCTCTGCACCCAAAAATCATGATAGTAGTGCATGAATTTTTGGGAGCATGAATTTATAGAGCACTCATCTTGATAAACATCAAAGTCATAAACCTCTTTCCTCCACAGACAATGGAGTAGAGCCCTATGCTGGGAGCCCTCACCAGCATCTTCTGTTCTGGTTCTCAAATGCTGACTTAGGGGGGCTGCCTGTCCTTGGAGCGAGTGTGCCCTGGGCTTGGGGGGTGTCACCTCGGTACCCTTCCTGCCCGCCCCCCCGCAGACTGCTCACCCACCAGACCCCAATTCACAGCACAGAAGGGTGCTGTCTGCATCCTGCTGACCCCACACCAGGGAACAGCAGGGAGTGAAATGAAACCGGTTTTATAGAGGGTGCAATTAAAGGAAGCAAGGGGCAGAAGTTCATCATCCCCCTTTAACAGGTGCTGAGTTTAGGTAAGCTGCTCTGATGACAGGACTGCTGTGCAGTGGGATAGCCACAGACTTCTGAACTTTGTGGAAGATAGGTCTTTGGTTTACATTTTGGTCACAAAGGATTTTTCTTCCCACTGAAAAAACACCTCAGTTACTTGTAATATTATTTAAATGCAGTCATTTTAGTACTGGCGAACACTGCAACAGACTGACAGCATGATAGTCTTAACAGGTCTATCCTGTAGAAATCTTTCTAATGTCTCAGAACACATTTTACAGTATTTCTTAGTGTAAAAATATCATCTTAAACCTCAGCTTTTAAAAAGGGGTTTTTTTTTGAAAGAAAAAAATTAAAAGAAAAAAAAAATCCTGCCACAAAAATAGAGAATTCTAACATGTTTTATGGCAACGGTTTTAAATTAAACTGTTTCAGAATTAAAAATCCATTAATAGTGGAACAAAACCTCCCAGCATAAAGACATCTATCTAGGGATTCAATTACTGAAACTGCTTGCAATCAACTTACTTCAGTGGAATATCCTTTTTTCAAGCTTACAAGAAAAAAAAAAATTGAAATAAATCAGAGAAGTCAACACCAAAGTTTCTCTACGTCACAAAGCAATAAGGCAATTTAATGTGGTATTAACACATGAAACAGAAGTTAACTATGCTTTTCAAAGATCACTTAAAACAGAACTGAGAAAAATGGGCTGATGACATGTTCTTAGGCTCCCGTTCTAAAATTGTCATGTTCCATAGTTTCAGATGAGTCAGCTGAGTAGGAAAGTTGGTTGTCTTGTACTATGCTCGTGCTTCCAGACCTAATCCCATCCATAATTAAAAATAGAGATTATTTGTCAAAATTTGTCAAATCTGAAAACAGTTTTGAGTTTCGCCTTATCTGACTTATTAGCAAAGCATCTAGGTCCTTCTTTCCTTCCTAATTAAGATGACATGGATAGAAATATTCAATGTTTACTTATGTTGATTCAGAACAAATTAAAATGTAGTAGTAGGAGACTCTGCCTTAGCTGTGTTACAAGAGGTCTGGAGCTCAAAGATTTGTACTGCTATACATCAATAAGAAAATAATATCCATCCTTCTGCACTAGCTAATTATTTCTTTAACTAGAAAAAAAAATGTAAGAAAAATCACTTTTCTTCCAAAATGTTAATTCTCTAGGGAATGTTTTTCAACTGTTCTTTGTTACCTTCCTAACAAAACTGAAAATAATTACAGCAACACTTCTTACCACTCACAGATCTAACAAGCATATAATCATGGTAAGAACAGTTATTTTCCAGCTTTATAGTATATATGTACATTCCTCTTATGCATTTAGAGGTGGACTTTTTCAGCCCAGGAAGGGTGACTGTACGTAGCGTGTCTGGCCTTCTTCAAATTACAGGCTTGATAACGTAAACTGGTCACTTCCTCAACTAACTGGTAGCTGAACAAAAGCACACATTGATTTAAATTTTCCAGGTGATGAAAATTCCTCCACTTAACCTGGTAAGACCTTCCAGGGATTAAGTGCTGCCTTTACTAACAGTAGTATGTCCTTGGATGGTAGTCAGGGTCAGCACACCGCATGGAAATGCAGCTGTCCTTGCCCTGACATACAGTAGACAAGCTAACAATACCATTTTTGTTCAGCTCTGCAGAATCAGTTTGCAAAATGTGTAATTTACATCGTTCAGTTGGTAGGGGTTTTTACTATATATATATATGTATAAGCAAGGGAAACACAGAAAACTAGGAGGTTATTACAAAAGGTTGGAATGGAGATTAAGCACTGGCAGGAGAAGAGGATTATGAATTTCTGGCAAAGGCCCACCTTCTCGTGTGTAAAATAGGGACATCTCTGGTGTCCCGCAGCAGGGAAGGAGGAAGAAAGCTAGCTGCAGAGAAAGGCACAGCTGTGAGAGAGGCAGACACCAGGGAGTAACTGCCATGGTACATGGCAAATAGGGGCGTGCAGGCTAACAGCAATTTGAGTTCACATGGGTGAAAAAGAAGGAAAGCACTGAGTCCATAACACAAATTAGTAATAAGCTATTTATTCTTGCAGCTCCCATCACCTTTGGCTAATAACAATCTTTGACAGCAAAGTAACGATTAAAGTCCTCAGGACCAAATTTAACCCACTGACCATGAAGTGGCAAATGAATCCGCTCTTGTGGCTGAAGTCAAGAATGGCCAGTGGTACCAAAGGGACCGATGTTTCTGTGTGTTAGTTCTAGGGAATCATGCTCTGCATTTCAGTTATGGACTACGTATTGCTGGCTCTGCCCTGAGTTACGGATGATACACTAAAAACCTCACCTGTCCCACCATCAGGTAGTCATGGTCTTCTGGCACTCTCGCTGCACAGGGGGAGAGAAACCCAGATTCATTTCACTGAAGTAATGCAAAAGACAACCTCAGGAATGCCGAGAAGAATTTTTTGTGAAGTGGACATTTTTCTGGATTTTTCAGATTTGCATTCAGTATGCTTTACTTAAGTTTTAGCTGTTTACACTGAGCAACATAATTCTTAATAAATTATTACCGAGGGGAAAAAAAATGCAAAGCCTCTTGGGAAGACGACAGCATGAGGTTACTAGAATCGCAGGCCGTTAATTCCTTGGGTAAAGCAACATCCTTCTGTGGTGCTGGATTTAGCTTTGATGACAACATTGACAAAATTTCTGCTTCTGGTTTAATTTGAAGTGTGAAACTCTGTTAGCCACCCCGCCCAAACACCATTTTCCTCACTTCAGCTATGCGGAAGAGCAGAGGGGTATTACTTTCAGTTTAAAAATAGGAACGGTTTCCCATCAGTTTATTCAATTTTGCCCCCTTTCTGGAACTTACTGCGCTTTTACTTGCCTTGGTGGTTAGGGGCTGTGCTGTAAACCAAAGCAATAAGGACGACTTTAGGTAAAGAAGAGGTTTGGGTTTGTACCTTCTTGCTAAGAAATTTTACGACAACTCCAAGATAATGTATTTGAGGTCACGAAACACACAGGTGCTCAGTCTTCTCGCTACTGTCTTGCTTTGAGGGCAGCCAAGAGAGAGGAATGTCATTTTCTTCCGCCACTGCTGGTGACCTGTGGGCAAGATGCAAGCAGAGAGAGAGATCACCGCACTCTTCCTTCCCCGGCTCCCTGCTCTTCTTTGCCTGTTGGTTCGTAGCAGATTCCTGTTCTGCAGCGGTAAGGATGGTTCTGCTGGTTCCTGCAGTCTGCCTGCAGTCACAGCTGGCAGCACAAGGCTGAGGAGAGGGCAGATCTGCACCAGTGCAGCTCAGGCACCGCCTCAGAGCTGTGCCAGCGCTCAGTGCAAGCACTCGCAGTGACAAAGGTGCCGCTTAAGAGTTCTGGCCTTTGTGAATATAGCTAATCTTGTTCTTTTTCTTTTTTCCTCTCTTTTTTCTTCACACACACGCACACCCCCACACCCTCCCTTAGCCAAGTAACATTGTGGTACCCAAAACATCCTGTGGCAATTAGTTCCCCGGTTTCCCTGTGATTAAGTACCTGATTTGATTTCTCCTATTTGAAAACCTCCAGTAGTCGTGCTTGCCTCCTTTACACTAACTACAACTTTACTACCTATGTTTTTATACAATAACCGCCCCTCTGAAGATTCCTTCTTCAGTATTTCCTTCCGCTGAAGCTAGCTCTTACCCTCGCTGCTGATTTTCTCTGCCCCATTTTAACCCCACCTGATCTGTTCTGGCGTGGGGATCAGAGCTGCACAGGTCTGGGGGGGTTTAGGGCAAATGTGACACAATTCCCGATTTGTTCCGCGTTCCTCTGCGCTCCTCATAAATTTGCTTTTCCTTTTGTGAACTGCCAGTGGTTTTTAAGCCGACACTTTGCAACACCTGCTCTGCCGGCAGCATTCCTCCCGGCGGGGTAAGCACCAGCCCGGTGCACCCCCGGCACATGGAGCAGCTCCCCAGCCCCCCGCTGCCCGCGTCCCCCTCTGTCCCCCCCGTCCCCTCCGTCCCCGCCACCCGCGCCCCCGTCCGTCCCCTCCGTCCCCGCCGCCCGCACCCCGCGACAGCGCAGCGGCCCGGGCAGGTCCGGCTGCTCAGCAGAACCCGCCCCCGCCCCGCCCCTCCCTGGGATGCGAGGTGTCACGTGGCCCTGCGGCCCCGCCCCCTTTCCCGCGCGCGGTCCCGGTGCGGCGGGCAGCCATGGCGGGGTGCGGGGCTGCGGAACGCGTGCTCCCCGCTCTGCCCCGCCTGCAGCCGCTTTCCACGGCCCGGCGCCCGCCCGCGCCGTGGTTCGAGGACCTCCAGGCTGCCGCCGGGACGGCTCCGGGCTGGCGGCGGGGCCGCCCCGAGCGGCAACTTTCGGCCCCGGGCCTCAGCCGCCCGGTCGCTCACGGAAGCTAGGGGAGATGCTGGTGGCAGCGGAGCTGAGGGGCCGGCGGGGTGAGGGGACCGGCGGGGCGGAGGGGGGTGGCCGAGGGGACCGGCGGGGCGGAGGGGGATGGCTGAGGGACATGGCCCGGCTGAGGGGACTTGGGGAGCTGAATGGACGGCGGGAGCTGAGGGGGATGGCGGGGCTGAGGGGGGCGGCGGGGCTGAGGGCACCGGCGAGCTGAGGGGCGGCCGGGCTGCGGCCGTGCCGTGCCGAGGGACCGGGGCGCTGCGCGGACCAGCGCCGCGGCGGGGCTGAGGGCCGGGGGCCGCGCGCGGCGGGCGGCGCCTCGCAGGCGGGGCACGTGCCGTTCGGCGCGTGGCGGGGGAAGCGGAGGAGCGGGGCGGCGGTTGAGCGCGGCGTTGGCGCCACCTACCGACACGGACGCGTCGCAGCAGCCCGTCCCCGTCAGTGCCGACACCTTCCCCGCCAGGCTGCGGCGGCTGGTCAACAGCCCGCGCTGCCGCTCCGTTCGCTGGGGCGCCTCCGGCCGGGGGCTGGTCATCAACCGGCCGCGCTGTGAGTGCGAGCTGCTGGGCGCCGGGCCGGCCGTCGCCGCGCAGCCGGGTGGCCGTGGGGCAGCGGCAGCCGCCGGTTTCTTCAAGACCACGAACTTCAGCAGCTTCATGCGACAGCTCAGTCTCTATGGCTTCCGCAAGGTGGGGGTGTTGCCGGGGAGCGGTGTGCTGGGGCCGGGCCCAGAGGGTGGACAAGGCAACGGTGGCAACGGCACCGGGCCCCTGCATCGCTTCCGCAGCCCCCACTTTTGCCGCGACCGCCACGACCTCCTCGTCCACCTGAAGCGCCTGACGAAAGGCAACAAGGCGAAGATGGCAGCGGGCCTGGATGTGACCAGCCGCCCACCCAACCGCTTCCAGCGCTTGCTTGGCACGCCACTGGCCGGGCAACCGCTGCTTCCGCCCTCGACGCTCAGCAATGCCAACAGGCCTGGTGAGTCGGAGTGGGCCGTGTGGGGCCTTGGTGGGTTTTTGAGAAGCGCTGGGTGGCATGGGATTTGGAAATCAGCACTCCCCTGAGGGAGAAGGGTTACCTGTCCTTGCCGGTGGCATCTCAGTTCACCTGGTGTAGGGAAGCTGTCGTTGTTTATGCAGGTAGATCTGCTGCCAGTAAGCATGAGTAGCATGGTTCACATGTATTTCAGGCTGCCTGTAGACTATAGTACAGTCTCCATTGCGTACTACACTAAGAACACCCTTGCCCGATCTCTGTGGAGCTGGCACAGCTCTACCAGATGAACGTTACCGCTTCTTGCCCGTCGGTAAGGATGCCCATCAGTAGGGGTGCTTAATAAGCTGTCATTAATTGTGTGCGAAACAGTGAGTCTTGTGAAGTGATAATTAGAGCATCGTGTTAGTTTTGTGCAAAGGAGGCAAGACCTGGTAGTAAGATTTTTGTCGGTTGTCTCCTGAAAAAGAATTCACAAGCTATGCAGTTTTTAAAACGGATTGCATGAGTAGGTGAGAGCTAATTAGAAAATAATACTGCTGAAAAGCTCTAGAACGTGTTTTCTTTTTTCTAATGCTCTTTGAGAGGATCTGAGTTTTCCCAAGACAAGTCTGAGCCCTCAGGATTATTCCACACGTTTTGTATCGGCCCGAAAGCTTTGTAGCTGGCGCTGTGTAAGGCAGATGTGAATATCTTGCTTTGCAGTGCTCTTGGGCTGCTCTAACTGTGGGCTGCTGCCAGAAGAGCACTCCTGCTTCCCATTCCTTTGGTGGCGTGTTAACTGTCATCTTCCTTGCAGCTGATACAGCAACATGTTGGTTCAGCGCAACGATCGGAGAAGACTTCAACAGCCTTTTTGTGGCTGGCTCCTGGACCCGGGTGATGCACCCCGTGGGTGCAGAGCTGTAAGGCGCGGTGTAGGAGGAGCGGCAGGACTGTAAGGCGCGGTGTAGGAGGAGCGGCAGGACTGTGCGACCAGGGGAAGGGGAGAAGCAGTTGACGGTACTGCTCTCTGCAGCACCGGCTGGCATTTAGAGCAGAGTAGGGTATCACCATGCTCGTGGTTACTGTGTCAGGGTAGGAACTGTCATCTAATTCAAGTGGTGTTTTCCGTGATGTGTGTGGAACTGCACGTGCAATACCAAGAAAACAAAATGAAGCATCGGAGAAGGGATGGAACTTATTTCGGTAGGGAGGCTAGGAAGCATTTAAAGTAATGACTTGATGTTAACGTTGTTAAGGCTAAGGTGAGTCATTGCAGACTTCAGTGACATGTGGTTTGATGTAATGCAGACCATTGGTAAAGGAAATTATTAGAAAGAGATGACCTGTTCATTTTTTGTCCTCTGTTTTGCTGGCTGCAGTTTCAGAGTTTTTGCTCTAGGAGTCTCATTTTCTAGAAAGACGAACAAGGAAAACACTGGGGTTTCTATGCAGTCAAGTTCTGACAGGCTGACAATGCACTGTTGCGCTCTGTACTGACTATTTAGGGACACGTCTTTGCTGTAAATGTGAGGTAATTTGATAGATAAGAGATACTTGTGTTTGCAAAGCGTCAGTCTGTTCCCAATGTCTTGCAGCGTGTAACGCTGTGTTAAACATTCAGGAACAATTCCTGGACAGCAACGGGAGGTGGGTAACTTGGCATCCTGTGGTGTCTTGTGTATGTGTTAGAACTAGATAATCTTCATGTCCCTATCCAAAGGTAAAATATAAACAAAAGGATTTTCATACCCCTGTTCCTTCTCTGTTTATAAATGGTGAAAGTACTGAACAGGAAATAAACGGTCCTATACGTTAAGTCTTAGCAAATCTTCAGGGTCAGCTGGTATTTATTTAGTGATTCTTAATGGTTAAATGTGAACTTGCAGAATAATGACTGTATGTTACTGATTTCTTGAATTAGCTTCCGTCAGAGGAGTGCCAGAGGTAAATGTGAGGCTATTTTTAAAAAAAAATCCTTTTGAGTGAGAATTGGAAACTACAGGTCTGAGAAAGCCTGGCTTCTAGATCAACCCTATTGATGTGAACCATCCTGAAACTTGTAATTCTCATGGCTAAATGCAATCCTGCAGGGGAGTCACAAATGCAGTAGTTCTTAGAGAAATCAATGAGCGCAGGCGTTCGGGGTGTTACTGTCAGTGTTTCAAGAAAGCCACCGAAACAGAAATTGGGCTGTCATGGTATAAAAGCAAATACCATTTCATGAAACAGTACCTGTCTGAGAGAGGAAACTGTAAAATAATAGAGAAGAATAAAAGGACTATCTAGGAAATAACAAAATGGCAAAGTCTGGCATATTTTAGTCTGCACTGAACTAGTTGAGCTGACTGAGGAAAAACTGGCTTTGAATTTTTTTTCTTGACCAAATAAATGACTTGTCATAAAGTACTTGCAAAGTCCTTTGGAGGATTTTGACATTGCCCTTCCCTTAGCTGTTTGTGAGCTGTCAGTAGTGGAGTTTGGTCAAATCTTGCTTTATGATGTCCCTTTTTTAAAATGTATTGTCTGATTTAACACACAGTACTTTCAAATTGCTTTTGTTTGGTTTAGTAAGTTACTACACTTTCCGATGTATGGCACATTTCTAAATATGGGTAACTCGTTACTGCCAGTTTAAGGAGGTTGAATGCTACGCAGACACCTGTGTTGGCGCTTCACTCGTGTGCCGCACAGCAGTTACTGCATGCTCGGGTCTAAGAGTACAGTCTCCTTTCTGGGTTAAGTATGCTGGAGCAAAGGCAGTCTTCCCAAATCATGTTGTAGAGCCTTGGCTCCTCATATTGCCTTTCTTTGCCTGTGAAAACTCCTTTCCTTAACACTTGTTTCGCTTTATTTTGTACCCACTGCAGGACTGCTGACTGTAGGACAGTTTCATCAACTTTACGGTCAAGGTGTTTTCCCTCCTTACTCCTACACGGCAACCTCGTGCCGAGCCCCCAGCACTTCACCAGCACAAAGATTAGGTCCGACTCCAGTCCCTTCCACTTGGATCCAGCAGGGACCACTTGGGTTGCTGCCAGGGCAAGGGGCTTCCCCAGCTTTTCCAGATAAAGGGGCTGCCTTTCCGGTACTCCAGACGCTTCCAACGGGAGCCACGTACACACTCCAGCCTGTGGCTTCTCTTCCGCCACTTCAGCAAGGGACTCAAAGCGTTGCCGCATCCATTGCAAATTGTAGCAGCTCTGCATCTTCAGTGCCGTACTCACAAACCTGCTATCCAACAGGTATGGAAAAAAATTTCTGCATTTGCTTTTCGAAAATAGATTTTAAAGTGAGACTTTCAAATATTTTTCTATAATACTCTGCCATGTGTATATCTCAAGTGAGAATTAGAAAGTGTCAAGTCTAAAAGGAAGATGGACCTTTAAAGCAAAAGGAGTTTCTGTTTGCTATTCGTGTCCTTCCTCCAGATTTTGCGTGTCCCCTGGTGATTTTCTGGATAGCCTTTCTGTTGAGGTGAAAGGGCGAGGAGAAAAACATTTGTCCAAAACTAGTCGGTGTGAGGCTAACTTTCATTTTTGTTTTTTCAATTAAGCAAAACTTGGACAATGATATTAAAGCACTGAGACCTTGTTAAGAAGTAGTATCCTAGGCCTTGGTCTCATGTTTTTCCAGGTTAAGGTTTTAAACCTTAAAGATCAGTCAAACGTATTGTGTAGAACAGGGGTCCTCAAACTTTCTAAACAGGGGGCCGGCGCGCGGATTAGGTGGCCGGAAGTCATCTGCGGCTGCTTGGTTTCCCCCTCCCACCCCCCGGCAGGGTGGTGGTGGTGTGGGGGTTCTGTAAATACGGGGGGGCGGATTGAGGACCCTGGGGGGCCATATCTGGCCCACGGGTCGTAGTTTGAGGACTCCTGTTGTAGAATATTTCATTCTGCTCGTACTGTTTTTGTATCTAAATTTTTTTTTCTTGCTTAGCTTCTTTATGTTGTATTTTTTTATGCACTGAAGACTAGAAAGTACAAAAGTCTTGGCTCCTTTCTTTTTTCGAAATTATTTCTGCCACAATTGTCAGTCTCACTTAATCACTTGATTACAAAATAAATCAGTCTCACTTCAGTGTTTTTATTCTTCAGAAGAGGAGTTGAAGCAAATTACTGTTCTTTTCCTTGCCCTTACCTTGAATTGGAAAAATCACATGATAGGTTATTTTCTGGGGAGTGGTGGTCTGTTTGTTGTTGTTTTGTGGTGTGTTTGTTTAATTTCCCTAAAACTTCTGAAATTCAGAACAGTGACCCTTTCCTTGAACAAACTAAAGCTCAGTTATTATTCTTTCCTTCTGCCTGCTCCTCCTTTGGCAGCCGCACCTTCACAAAGACAGCTATCTGTCCCTGTTCAGAAATCCTACACAGTGAAATCATTACATCTTTTGTGCATCTCTTCTGAGACCTCTGCTGAGAACATTTCAGGCAATAATCGCTAGTTTCCATAACGTCATTTTTGTCAAGGAAGGGTTCTGAGGAGCTGGGCATTTCTTGTAGACACACTTAAATGTTTAAGAGACAGGCAACTTCTGCCACGTGCTCCTTGCCTTGTGCCCCTTATGCAGAGATTACTGTGGTGGCCAAAGTGTGGAGCCTGCCTTACCAGCTGCTAACTATTAAGTCTTCTCCCAGGAGCAGGTGTCCTGAGAATCACAGAATGGTTTGGGTTGGAAGGGACCTTAAAGATCAGCAAGTTCCCACCCCCCTGCCGTGGGCAGGGACACCTTCTATTAGTTCAGGTTGCTCCAAGCCTCATCCAGAATACTTGCTTCATTAAGGTGGGAGGTGGGAGGTGGTCCCCGCTTTGCGTTTCTATGGTTACAGAGCATAGGCTGAAACTCATCATGATGAATTGTAGTTGTCTCTATCTCAGCTAAGGCCCCAGCCCTCTTCCGTAGTCAAGGGAAGGAAAGGGGCGTCTCGGGTGCGATTCACGTTGCTCGGTTTAGAGTTTGTCTTGGGGTAAGATTCCTGGTGTCCTGGAAGTGCCTGTTTTGAAGTACTGCCTGTAGGGGAGCTGAGGGAGACCAGCGTAGATTTAGACATGAATATGGAGATCTCTCTCACTGGGTGACGCTCGTTGCTTTAAGTTTAAAGGATAACTTGGCTATGTTGCTCAGGTAGAATCTTCTGGGGTGGGAGGTGGGTGTGAGAATGCGGTGAAAACATACCAAATTTTGCAAGGTGTAATCAAAACTAAAATGCAGAAACTTAGGGAATCTGAGGCGTTTGAAACCTCCAGTGAATTAATTAGCGTTTCTGAGAGTGTAAGTGACATTTCACTGGAGTATGATAAATCTTTTAATTTTCACTGTCACTCTAGGACTGTCTCAGCGGTTTTACTTCTGTGCCTGTGTATCTCTTAATCTCTCCGCTATCCTTTCTTCTGTATATTATAACATACAGCATGCTGAAAGCGTGTTTCTTCATATGTCCACATGAAAAAGTCTGGTTTCCTTCATCATGAGAGCACAGCAGCAAGATTAGTTTGTTTGGAAAGTGATAGTTAACCTTAAGATACGTATTTAAAAAGTGAGAGAACTGAAGAATGTATGTTCAATCTTATTCTTGACTCTTCATTTCACTTTTGAAGTCCCATTAAATGAAATCAAAGTAGAACTTTCTGAAAAGATTTCTTTTTATGTGTATTCAAACTTGTTTGTTAACTTCCGTGACAAAAAAATTCCTTGGTTTTTCATTATGATTCTTATTGAAAAGTCAGTAAAATAAAATATGCTCGTCTAAGTCTCTTTTTCCCCACTAGCCTTAGACCATAATTATTGTAAGGATTTAGTTCTGTTTACTTTCGGCTATCTGCAAAACCTTTGACAGTAGTAGAATCGGGTGAAAGAAATGCGTTGAAGCTTCATTATCTGAGAGTGTCTAATAATGAAAAATCAGTCATGGAGACCATGTGAGACATGTTAGTTATTGGTGCCACCTGACAGTGCAAGTCCAATCGCGCCTTTGGCATACATCTGTGCCTGTAGGGTTCATTTACATATGAAAACCTTTCTGGTGAGTGGTAGTTCAGGAGTAGTCATGATATTCTTCGGAATGACACACTCTGGGTTAAGATAATTCATTTTCTTTGTAAGTCTTAAAATTCACATGGTCACAAGTGTGTATGTGTGTATGAACACCTAGGCTCAGCTATGTGAATGCACTTTGTGGTGTATTGTGACAAGAAACTCAAGCAGCCAAGTCAAAAAGGTGATATTAAGACAGAAAAGACTGATGATGAAGTTTCTGCATGTATGTGTGTGTTTTATCAATTTTACAATATATATTTTTAATATATCTATACATATCTTAAAATAAGTATTTTTAAGATTAAGAAATTGGTCTTAAAATGACTTGGGAGGTAACAATAAATTTCTGGAATTTCGCTTACTGTGTGATTATTGAAATGTTTAATCGAAGTAAGCAATAGAACTGCACACCAGACACAAGTTCCGGCAGTCTGATAGCTGTGTTTGAATTCTTGCAGCCACACCAGAGCTGTTCAGCAGCAGCCCACACAGATCCTCTGGCTGGCTGTGCTGGTCCTACTGCTTCAGCGTGCACCCACGACAGCTTTCTCCAGGTGAGCGTAGCCTACTGAAAGGAGGTGAAAGCGAAGGAGACTGTATGAATGAGCTGCAGGTTTATACACTTGTGAAATTAAGGATATAAATTTGAAAATTGATCTGCTTGATAAAGTGAAAGTGATGTGGTTTACAAATACCTATTTCAAAGAACCACTGAATGTTAAACGGGTAGTTTTGTAATTCAGGTTAGGTTTCAGGGTAGCAGCATAGTGGGTGTCCTCATCAGCGGAGTGTTTTTTTGCTTGACTTCACCAGAATCACTTAGTTAATGAGCCTGCATTTGTATTGGAAGAATGCTCTTGCCTGGACAAAAAGAGATTCTTTAATATTATGAAAATACTGAGAAGCAGCTCCACTTCTTTGTCCCGGACAGCTTCCTGCAGTCCTGAGTTTCATTTGTTGAACGAGAAAAACTAAGGTGACTTTTTGGAATGGGCCCCACCTCAGAGATCTCTTATTAAAGATAACTCCAGTACTTCCTGTAAATGCGTTATGTAATTCTACTGGAAACTGCACCTTATTTGGAGGGCCTGGCTTATCAGATATCAGAAGATCTTTAGTAAGAATGCAAGGGCTTCCTTTTCTATTACAGCGTAACACATATACTTTTTTCCCCCCTCACAGAGGACAAGCGAAGCAAGTTATGCTTATGTGTGTTGAAAAAGGGTTGACCTACCCAAGCTTGATCATCCAGTTTCCTGTCTTGCAAATATCAACCTTTGTCTTTTATTCATGAGTTTTTTTAAAAAATAAGCTTATCCAAGATGGGCAGGTTATGGCCTGGATAACACGTTAGTGTAAGGCTATAAATAGCCAACAGCCAGTCATGCCGTCGATATTGTAGTATTTATTTTTCGCGCAGTGCATCTTTGTCCTCTCACTTTGATCGTGAGCTGCTTTTTTCATCCAGGACGCGAGGATCCGTCTGAGCGATGGGAAGTCACAATTAAATAGCTTATCTCAGAAGGCCGAGATCAATGGGATAGTAAATCATTCCAAAGGAGTTGTCAAAGGTGGTGTTGTGGCTAGATTGAAGGGTAATATACAGTGTCCAAAGGGTCTAGTAAAACTCAGTTGTTTGGAGAAGCAAGTCCGTGGGCAGTGTGTGGAGTCAGAAGAGCTTTAGGCCACTTGCTAGTGGTTGCTTTGTTTCCTGGAAACCCCCAGCAAAAAGCTGCCGAGCATCTGGGCAGAGACTGTGGGAAGGCGATCCTCTGCGTGAGAAGGCCAAAGGGGAGCAGTGCCCTGTATCAGTTCCACCAGGTCAGTAACCGGCTGTCTCTGAGCAGGGTAACACAGCTATCGTACCGCGTGGATCAACGGGACTTCTAGAGATTTCTGAGTCTTAGCATAGCCTAGGTCATTTCTCCTGGAACGTGGTGACAGGCTGTGCAGGTGGTACAGAAGACAGCAGTTTGCCTGCGGTTCTTGCTGAGCTGTGGGGAATAATCAGTTTGCCTTTTGTGTGTTCTGGGGCATATACTTCCCCAAACTTCTGCTGGGGGATGTGGCAAGCTGCAGTATTGAGCATCCTGCCCGGCTGGCGTATTGATCATCCATCAGTAACCACTTGCACAAATCCTCAAAAGCGGTAAAATTCATCAGCCCTGGCTGACTAAGCATTTTTATTGTTCCTCACAAAAAATAGAACTATTGCATGGTATATTTCCTATCGTTCCACTCAATACCTTCCACCAGTTGCAGGAATTCAGTGCGATGCTGTTGAAGCGTGGTTTGCGGGGCGTTTTAGGCTGTTTGGTCCCGCTGTGCGCTGCTAGATAGGAGTGGCAAAGCCTATACGAAACTGCCGGGCCAGTCCCGAAGACAGCGAACCGTATCGGCGCACTAGCAGTCAGCAAGCTGGTTACCAGCCCCGTTTCTGTTGGATCCAGACGGTGCTTTGTGGTCTCAGAAGGAAAAGCTGGCACTCTCGGACAAGGAAGCTTAAACCTTGTGCTGTTCTTACTGGGTCTTGCAGAGAGCATCACTTTTTAAGTTTAGGAGAGATTAAGACAGGTGGAGTTTCTGGGTCTTGGAGGCCAGCTGCTGGGCTTGTACAGTACGCACCTGAGCTGCTGAAAGTGTTAGGTGACCCTGCCTGGAACACGGGCAGACCAGGCCGGTAACTAACTGGTTGGTTGGCTGCAGTTTGCTCTCCAGGAAAAGCTGCAGAGAATTACTGCGTGGAATGGCAAGGGGGCAGAGGTGGTTATACCCAGACATGGTGGCTGATGATGGTGTATCTCACCAGGTTTCTGAAATCGGGGTTTCAGAGGTTTGTATTACACTCTCATCACGGTTGGTTACAAAACAGGGAGCTCGGGTACAACTTCTTACCCGTTTTCCATTAGGGTTCTCTTAAGCGGGGTTTGGATTAGTGTGATGAATCGGTATCCTTGGGTAGGAATGAGTCTTTTGAGAGACCTCCTGCTATCTTCTGCAGCAGCAGTGCTGGCAGCTCACAACCATTAGCTCAATACTTCCCCACTGCTTTATCATAGATGTGAACTGAGGCTACATGTTGGATTTCAGCGATTATTTTTTTTTTCCTGCCCTCACCTCATTTTTATTTTTTTTTTTTAATAGCAGCCCTGCTGTTTGATTATTGCTATTACCATGGTTATTAAGCTGTCAGTATTTCCTTGTGGAACTGAAGCAAGAGGTAACAGGAAATGGAAGAAATAAACGTGCAAGAAAAAAGAAGAAAAACTTTCTATTTGTAGTAAGGAATGATAATCAGCCATGTTATTTCAAAAAGAAATCAAGTCTGAATTCCGATTGCCCAAGCACTCAAGCCAGATTTGTGTAGTGCTAGCAGTCCCTGAAAAGGTGTGGTTGTGCTTTAATTCCTGCTCACGCTATGCTAATCTTATAGGTGAAATGCCCATCTTCTCTTTCACCACTTTTGCTAAGTCAGACCATTTTTCCTCTTGAGCTTGCATGACCAGCAAGCTATTAGTCTTTCAAGCCCTGACTTCTCAATCTTTTATTGGTTTTCCTTGTTTCATTGCTGCCCCCCCCCCCCATCCTCGTCTGTCATATCTTTTCCAGGTGAACTAAAAGGATTTAAATTGTACCTTTGTGTGGCTCCTTTCTCCTGTTGGAAATACATACGAGATCCTGTAGTGCATCCAAGAGGACAATATGTGCTATAACAGCTTCAAGCTGAGGTCCCCTAAGCAGAGGCAGAAAAAGATTCAGTATGGGTGGGTTGGTTGGTCGGTTTTTGGCAGGGATGATCTTATTCCTGGACGGTTTGGTAACCCAGATCTTAATTAAAATCCTGACTACTTACGACAGTAAACAAGCAATGCAACAGAAATGAAACACCTTGTTAACATTTTTAAAAAATAGAACTGAAAAAAAAAATCAAATGAGAGGCATAATGTTTGAACCTATCTCATAAAAACATAAAGGTGGCTTAGCCTTTAATGAAAAGATTTTGCTTAACTTAACCTAAATTTCTCAAATTCCAGGTTTTATTTTCCCCTCTGTTTCCCCCCACCCTCCACAGTTTGTGGCTATCTACAAACTGGCACATCTACACAAATCCACACTAGGACTTGACTTCACACACCCAGAAGACGGGATCTCATCTCTTTGTGGTATCTCCTTCAGGGAGAGACCAAGTCCTTCACTGGCATTTGATCTGATACGGCTTTTCTAGTAGGTGATCCTGTAGCTTCCTGTTTCTAATTGACTCGTCTCTGGAAGTAGCTTTTCATTAACCATGACCTCAGCTAGAAGGTCTAAGGATAGTCAGGCACTAAGGACTAATCCTTCATGCTGGATCTCTTCCAAAAGAAGGCTGTATTTTAAATAGACCTGAGTTTCTGTTCAACATCGTTGTATGACTTGTATTTGTCAGAAGAAATGACCCTTCTAGTGTCCTTTGAGTCACCTCCAGAAGAAGTAGCAGTACAGACACTGGCTGTTAAAATGTCATCTATTATTTCACTTGGGTAGGACTTGATGCTTTTGAAAAACTCTGTCATTGTCTTCGTTCTGTTTTAAAGGTTATTCGATATATATGAATTCTACTAAAAAAATCATCACTGGATTGCTGATTGTGTCCTGTCGTCCTGTGATGTCATTACAGTGAAAAATTTTAGTAGTGTTCAGACCTGATCTGTGATGGCAAAGGCAGTCTCTGTAGGTTCTACAAGAAGGGTTTCTGACCTGAAATTCTGTCGGGTTTTTACGCAGATTGATGCAGACTTTGGGTTGTGCCTTTGTGGGACCCTGTCATGACAGGAGAGTCCAGATGTGAGGCTGTGACAGGCAGGGCAGTTTTACAGTATTTGCTGTCATCGGTATTTGAACTCCCACTCCTCCTGGGACTGGGGCATCCCTGGGGGGCACCCCTTGTGTAGATGTGCCTATGGACAGTCGCTTGAGGAGGAAAATGATATTATTGGTTAAGAAGCGGTGAGTTCCTCAAGTTGTGTTGTCCATATGCACATTTACAGCATATGGACCTTTTTCTTTTGCTTAAAAATGTTGTGGTTTATACTGGGTTTATACACAACAGGAATGCTTGAGTTTTAGAAGGAACTGAAGGCGGGTGGATTTTCTCTCTCATTTTCTATTACATATGTGGCACGTGAAGAGGGTGGTTCTAGTGTACCCCCACAGGTCCTACTAAGACCAGAAGTCTCTGATTTGAATGCTTGGGTATATTTAACACCTGCGGTGCAAAGGGTGTGCAGACAATGCATCTGCAGGCATACACCAGCTCCTCTCCAGGATAGACCATGAATAGAAGAAAGGAAGCGTGCCAAGAGTAAGGTGGTTAATGAAAACCAAGACAAAGCAGTAGCTTTTTTTTTTTTTTCTTCTGGTTAAACTTGCTATTTTAACTGAGAATAACAGACAATCTTTCAAGCTTTTGGATAAATGGATAAACAGAATCAATACACATCCTGTCATGGTAATTTTTTATACAAAAGTTCACTGTATTTTGTTTTTTCCAGAATCCTCCAATGCAGTCATCTTATGAAGCTGAACTGATGCCATCTGACTGGCTATGTAATATATCTGAAGAAAACAAGAAGGCAGAAGTCGGTCTTGAAGCCATGTTTCAGGTTGCCGATGAGGTGCATTCATCATGCAAAGCTGAAAAGTGGAAGTGGCACCTGTAGAGAGCCAGAGTTCAATCCTGGAGCTTAATGGAAATCAGGCACTGCCTGTTAATAGTTACACACCTTCTTCAACTGAGGAAAGCCAGCTGGAACGTCTCACTCCTGTAACTTCAGACACGTAATTTCTGGTGGCAGCAGATCGAACACTGAATTTGTCTCCATTACAGCCTTCTGACATTCTTTGTGCTGCCGATCCCACTCTGTCTATAGAAACTGCTGCTGCTGCTAAAATACTACAAGAACTTCTGACCACACAGGAAGCAGATGAAGAACGGAGCAAAGAACCACATCACCGCCCAGCTGAGTTCTCCCTCATGATTTTTCAGGAAGAATTGTTCAGTCCAGAGCAGGTAAGGGGTAAAGGGAGGTAAACCAACATCTTTCTTGAGCTAACTATATTTGATAGTAATACTAGGGTCTGGACCGATAGCTTTTTCAATATTCTTGCCTGCTCAAGAACCGAAGGCTTCTTTAATTAAGCTGTTAATGGACAGTGAAGGGTTTGCTTGGTAAAGCAAGATATAAAAAGAAGACGGAATGAAAAAGTATCCCATGTTAATGAGCATGACATGTGTCAGCCTGTTGGCCAAGTTAGGGTGTTCATTTGCATGGGAAACATGTGTAGTGCAGGTGTATTCGTGGTGATGAAGTGGATGCTTTTTTAGGTTGTAACATACCGTCTTTTAATCTCCAACAAAGAAGAGTATTTTGAGAATTGCCACTGGAGGCAGATTTTTGCTTAAATTTAGATAAACGGTTAGATTGTTTCTGATAAATAGTTATTAAGTTCTGTTTTCAGTGGAAAGTATAGTCTTTTGACATTTGAATGGTATAAAGCATCTTCATTGGTTTATACTTTGTGGTGTACAACAAGTTGTAATTGTACTTCAGTCTACCTGGAGCTGGTCTTCCCTGTATGTAAAATTGTAAGTCTCATGAGGGGTGAGGGGCATTCTAGATGTCACTCTGTTAAGGCAGCAAATGCATGCTCTGCGCTTTTTTTGGTTTGTTTTGAAAACAAAGTAAGCTCAGGAGATTGACTGCATCTGTTTCTCCTGCATGAGACCTACCTTGCATGTAGGCACTCAAAATCTCATTTTTGTGTATGCATTGAAGCTACTGTTTTATTGTTCTGTCGGTAGCTTGATGCCTTCACTGAAGTTTCTAGATCGGAAATCATCAGCTGGTGCAAACCTCCCATTGTTGCTTTCAGCCAGCGTTATAAAGATTAGTCATCTTCCTCTTGGGTATCTTTCTAGAAAGGGCTGTGTATTCTGATCAAGCCTCTGCATAGCTCAAGCCTAGACTAGACTGTTCTGCTCCGTACTGTGTAGGGAAGAGCACATCCCTGTGCTAGTGCATAGAGTCGGCAGTACTCCTTAATTGGTGCCCACTCAATATATTAAGCGTTGACCGCACTTTAAATGTTGTCAGTTTCGAGAATTTTTGAACTGCGTTTTTAGAATGATAGGTTGTCCCTTGTTGAAGGCCTTTGGAGTCCGTGACCTGAAATTCCTTGTCAAGAACTGGGGGAATTAAGCGCATGAACCACGTAGTTGTTTGGGAGGGAGGTTTTGTATATTTGTGAGAATCCTGATGTTGGTCCTGGACCGTAACTGGTTAAATAACTGGCCTCATTTTTTGAGCAATTGAAAAGCAATTCAGGGACTGTTCAGCGTTTTGTTTGACAGATTCCCTCTTTCTGTTAGAACTACTCTTTAACTAGTCTCCTCCTCCCAAACTCAGGAGAGGGAAGGTTAACTTAACACCCTGCTTGTCCAGAGCCTGCGGTCATGGCAGGTGCCGAACTCTCCAGAGGAGGCTTCTGTGCCTGTACTCCTCACATCAGGCTCCAGCACAGTTTTCTTCCTCATCCCTGAGTCTGGAAGCACTCAGGCTTTCAGCGGCTGTTGGTACCATGTGTTTTAGAGCAAGCTTGTGACAGAATAGTGGGCGTGCACAGAAGACCGCTCTGTTCCTCTCTATACGAGCAGAGGGGGAGCAAATTCCTCCACTGTTCGTACAAGAGCATCAGAACAGCTCTGCTGGGTCAGATCAAAGGTTTGTCTTGCCCAGTGTCAAGTCTCAAAACAACAGCTGTAATCTGATGTGTAGGGAAGAGCAAGAACAAGGCCCGCAAACAGAGCAGGGCATTCCTGCTTATACTTTCCAGCTACTTTCAGCCCGAGGACTTGCGATGATGCTGTGTACTTCATCTTGGGTTTCTGCTCTGTGGACTGAAGTCAGCCCTTGAAACTGTCGGTTTTAGCCTACGGGACCTTTTGACCAAGCTGGTACTTTGCTCACGGGCTATTCCTGCACGAAGAGCTTCCTTTTGTGCGTGGCTGTTAGTAGTTTCATGTGATGCTTCCCCATTTCCGTCTCAGAAGGGACATTCAGCTGTCATCCCTGGCTGCTTACTGCATGTCACTTGTGACTTTCCGCATCGCTTATCACAGCCGCCTCAGTAGTCGCCTTTCCTGACTGTACAGCCCTGCTGTAGCTTCCTCTGCGTGGCAGCTGCTCTGCACCTCTGGTTAGCATTGGAATTGTTCTCAACTTGTTCTAGTACATCCTCTTCTGAAATGAAGAGAACATTTTTACAGTGACACAAAGATGTTTGCTGTTTTGTTTTCTGTTTCGTTCAGGTATTTCCCAGCATTTAATTACTCTTGTGACCAGCACTGAGCCTTGAACTGTCTTCCTCATAGAAGTAACAGTTTAGTAGAAACCTGCTTTATTCTGCTTTCCCGATTTCCTAAAAGACAGCAAATTAAAGAGCAGTTCTTTACATGAAAAGAGTTAGTACATTCAACAGTTCAGATCCAGTGTTGCCCTCTCAGCCTCAGTGAATTTCTGTCCTAGACTTTTACAGGCTTTGGCCTTTAATGGGCATATTTTATTCCACTCCTACTCCTAAGAAATGTTTTATTTGCTTCTTAAAGTGGAAATAGAACATGTCTGTAATGCTTGATCAAGAGGAATTTGCCTCTATTTCGTTCAGTCTCCTTGGCCGCATACCTATGTGAAGGCTGAAACGCTTGCTTTCTTTGGGGAAGGTGAATCCAGCAAACCCCGTTCATGCGAGTTGCTAGTTTTAGTACCTCAGCTTCCCATCATGGTTCCAGCTGGGTATAGGTATAGTCCAGTCAGTGTCTCGTAAGTCGTGTAAGTAGTGAGTGAGATGAAGCAGTTTTGGCGTTTTTCAGTAACTGAGGTGAAAAGGCAAAACTTTCACGTCTGTCAGCTTTGGTAGCTTTGATTCTCCGCCAAACAATGTTTCGGACTCTGAAGCTGCAGAAGTATCAGACCTGAGTGGAGGGCCTGTCCACAGGTGTGGTGAATCCATGGTCAGAAACATGTTCGCTTAAAAGACCAAACAATAAAAAAAAGGGATAGCTTGGGAACCAGACTTGTGTGGGCTAGGCTGATGCTGTTTGGATGAAAATATTATTACCTATTATATTAGATTACTGAAGAGTTGGTGTGTAAGATTCTATGAACACAGTGATAAAAAGGAATCTGAAAGGGGTGCTGTGCAGTGTGACTGCTCTTCAGTTTCCACACACGCAGCTGTAAGGGTTAAAATTGGACACAGCATTGGAAGTACAGGTTCACCAGTGAGGGGGAATGAAATTTCCCCAGTTTGCTGGCCACGCTCGTCCTGGTGTAGCCCAAGGTGTCATTAGCCTTACTGGGCACTGCAGCACCCCCAGGTCCTTTGCAGAACTGCTAGTTAGAGTGTCAAGACTTCTTTCACCACGTCGGCTAGTAACAGTTTCTTGATAATGGTTATCCCAATATGCATGTTACTTGTTTTTTCTTTATCAAACACTGCAATTTGGTTTTTACATCCCCCACCTGGTATTGCTCTTCATTATTCTCTTCTTTCTGCAAATTTCATTATTTAAAATTGTTTCTAGAGCAGTTGTTCGCTGGAATATCCAGTTTAGAACGCTTACTTGAGAAATCTTCCCTTCTCTCACTGCTTGATTAAGGCTGCTCACTAATTTTCCTGGAAATTTATTATTATGTAAATGTCACCAGGAATAAAGAGGTCATCATCACTCGTGAGACTTGGATTCTAGCTGGTGTAGGTAGTGACCTACAGCCTGCCTGCCGCCTTTGTTTTTGTGCCTGGGAAGGAGTTGTGGTTCAGACATCAGACAAAAGGCACTGCTAGCCACGTGTTTTTCACGTCGCCTTGTTAATAGTACTGAAGCAGTACATCCAGACAGCGCATTTCAAAGATGGAAAAAAGAGTCAAGTGGGTGTCCAGCAAGTGCAGGAGGTGTGTTGGAGGGAACTAGTTCTCCCTGGAGTACTCCATTACTGTATTTGCACAGGTCTTTTTGAATGATATTATACAACTTTGTCAAGTTTCAAAACTAGGTTTTAGGTCACGAATGGCTTGCAACTTTTTTCTACAGTAAATCAGGCATATATTTTTAGTTTTCGTTTTAGGAATGTGTAAGGCATTTTGGTAAGGTGACGGTAAGGTCTAGGTCACAGACTCGTCAGACTGAAGTCCCTTCCTTCAAACTGTCCTCTTCCCCCTGGAGAAGGAAAAGAGAGGTGGGTTACTCAACTGGCTCTCAACCTTATCCTCGTGGCAGCTCAAGCATCAAAGCGTTTCACAGATGGGCCAGGTCCTGCCTTTTGAGAAGGGAGAACCATGGCCACCATCTCCTGTGCTCCCAGAGCTTCCCAAAAGCCACCCAGATGGTTTCTGGCAGCAAGTGCCACCTTGTCTCCGGTTTTCAACCACTGCCTGACACGCGCTTCCCCCTGCCCTCCACCAGCACCAAGGGGAGGGATGGCTGCGGCCACCACAAGTACCGTTTCCTGAAGCTGTTCTTTACACTTCTTCAGTCTCCCTTTGGCCAGTTGGTCCTGGGTAACCTTCAGTCGCTCCTGTAGTTCGCTTGCTGCCTGGCCCCGGTTCTTTCTTTTTTTTTTTTTTCCTAGTTTTTCCTACATGGGAGTCAAAAGAAGGCGTCTGCCTGAGTCTCCCTTGGCCGTCTGGCGACACTCCCCCCTCCAAAACATCTCGGGTCACCTCAGGTCTCCACTGAGCTGCCTCGGCGGCCACAAGCCAGCGATGCGCCACTGCTCCAGCGGCGTGCTCAGAGGCTCTACCTGGGAGGTGTCCTTTAAACACCCCTAAACCCCCAAATCCAGCCACACCCCGGTGACAATAACAAAGCCACAAGCTCTACCTCCTGCACCAAGGGCTTCAGAGTCGAGAGGGAGCACCCACGTCCTCGTGAGCACCCGCTGGCAGGGGCCACTGGGTTTCCTCTCTCACCTGAGGCTACCACCCAGCACGGTGCACCACCTAGGCTTCCCCCCCCACCCTCACACCCGGCGGGAGCAGGTTTGCAGGCGCTTGCCTGACCTGCAGCTGCTCCATCTGCCTCTCCAAGGCCGCCACTTTCATCTTCCAGCTCTTCCTCAGCTGCTCCTCTTGCCGCAGCACCTCTGACTTCTCAGACAGCTCGTTCATCAGCTTGCCGCACCACTCCTGTAACCTGGCCACCTCAGCGTTTTGCCTGCACCAACAGAAGCAGCGTTATTCCAGCCCGCAGGCCAGTCAAGCATCCCTGGCGTTACCCGGGGGGAACACATCCTCCTGGTGGGCCTGGTAACAGGGCTTGAAACATCTCAACGGTTGTGTTGGCCTGTTTCTCGGACACGCCTGGTCCTTCAGGGATGGGGTGGAAGGAGCTGACACATCAATTTCAAAAGCTCCGTTTCCATCACAGGAGACATTTCTTTCTCATGAAGTAGAAGACGCAAGGATCTGTGTTCCCAGACACAGGAGAAAGCACTCTAAGCAGCTGGCGTCTGCTCTGTAATTAACTGACCACTGTTAATCACCAGCCATTTCAGACTTTCTACAAAAAGGAGCGCCAAATTCTTCTCCCTAGCTCCTGGTTGTTCTGTATGCACCAGGCAGGTCTCGCTTCTCTGCAGCACCGCTCCCATCAAAGAGCCAGCGACATTTCTTCTGAAGTTGGTGAGCACAAGCTCTCCGAAGTGTGGAGAAATGCTGCAGTGCCTTCCGGTCCCCTCTGCCCCCTCCGCTAGCATCAGCACAGGTGACTCCAAAGCAGAGAGGGCTTCCCCTGCCCTTCCACTTGGGAAAAGCATCCTTGTTTCCCCTGCCAGGCCCACAGAAGCCATTTGGCAATCTCTTCCTCACTCCCTCCTCTACCTCCAGCTAGCTGGGGCGTCTGTAGAAGCACCCTCCAGAAAGGGGGTGGCCAATCATGATGGACAGCCCCCCCCAGGGCTTGCCAGAGGGCGGCCCCAGGCTCTGCCCCCACCCCCACCCCTAGTCTTACTTGCTCTCCATCTGACTTCTGATCTGGCAGAAGGCATCGCTCAGGATGGAGTTCTCCTGCTGCAGGCGAGCCAGCTGCGTGTCGGGGCCATTCTCCAGCTGCTCCTGCAGGGTGCGGATCTAGGGAGAGACCAACAGGGGTTGATGCCGCTGCTGCCAGCCCCTCGGCTCTCCCCTGAGGAGCCCACTCCATGGGCAAGAGGGACTGGCAAGGAAGCCACAGCGAGGTGTCTGCTGCTGCTGACAGCCCCTGCGGCTGCTGCATCCCGTGAGGATGCTCCCACATCCCTCTTCTAGCGTGAGCACCACGGCTCAGGAGCACTGCGGGGCTCTCGCCCCTCCCCGAGGCTCTGGCCCCCTCGCCCACCTCGGTCTTCTCCAAAAGACCAGGCAGCTGCCACCGAGGGCCAGCCGGCAGCCAGCGGAGGAAGCTGCAGAGCACCGCGTGGGGCTCACCTTGCCCTGCAGCTGCTGCGTTTCGCTGACATGGTCCTGGTAGCTGGCCTGCACGCGTGCCTGCACCGCTGCCATCTCCTGCTCGCGGGCCAGCAGCTGCTCCTTCAGCTTGCCCTCCACGGCCGTCGCCTTGGCCCGCTCGGCCGCCAGCTCCTTCGAGGAGAGAAGCCACCCGGTCAGTTTCAGCGCAGGAACTCCCCTGCTTTAAGGGGACTCGAAACAAGTGGCCTCCTGGCTCAGAAGACTTTAAGAAGTGTAACCCTTTCGGCGCTGCCCCCAGGCCCAGCTACACCCTTCCGCACTTCCATTTCCTCCTGCATTAAGCTTTGGGCTCAGTGGCCACTGGATGCCACTGTTGTTCCACACTGGGCCAGCTAAGAGACAGGAGTGACAGCCTGGAATTTTATTCCCCTCCCCGGCCCCAGGATCAATATCATCACATCAAGTTTGGGGCAAAGCAGGAAAACAAAAAAAAGAAAACACCCCCACAAACCAAACACCCCCCCCCTCCGCCCCCTGCCAAGGCAGGGGTGCTCTCTTGGCCGGCTGGGTGATGCCGTGCCGCTGCCCTGGGCTGCCTGCACAGGCCGGGGCTTAGCACAGCACTCAGTGCACAGGGTGGCTTCGCCCTCTCCTCTCCTGCCTGCAGGCAGATGGACCTGCTGCAGCAGGGTCCTGGCGGCTGCGGGGCAGGAGGTGCTGAGCACGACGCGCCGGGGGTCCCTTCTGACTTCAACACCCAACGAGAGGTGGAGGCAAGGGGCTGAGCCAGGCAAGGGGGCTGTAAATAGCACCAGGCTCCTTAAAAAGGGACTGATCAACACCTTCTCAGCTCAGGGGCTCTGCCAAGAGATGAGAAGGGCTTTACTGTCCTCCGGAAAGCAGCAGAAAGCTGCAGTCTCTTACGGGCACGGCTTTAGCCCCCTCCAGCTGCGGCTGCCCAACAGGGCACGTGCCTCCCCGGGCTGGATCAGGCCCAGGAGAGGAGCTCAGGTGGGCATCTCCTCCCCTTTTGGGGGAGAAAACAGCAAATGGATGAAGGGCCCAGAGAACCCCTGGGCTTCACCTCCAAGGGCGGGTAAGACGCGGGGAGAGGGAGGCACACGGCGAGCCGTGAGGCGCAGAGCCCGTGCCAGGGGTGCCGGGAGGGCTGCGCGGCACTTACCTGGCTCAGCTCCTCCACCTTGTTTCTGGCAGCGGCTGCAGCCTCCTGCTTGGTGGCGAGCTGCTTCTCCTTCTCCTCCAGCTGGCGTTTCAGGACAGTGACAGGGTCACCCTTCTGCTTGGCCTGCCGGCGCAGGGTGGCACATCAGCGGGGACCACCACCTCCGCATCCAACCCCTCCACCCCACACGCACAGGGTCCTGCCCTCTGCCCCAGGGAAAATTCAGCTCCTGTCTCTAAGGCTGCCCCTCGGGGGACAGCCTGCCCGAAAACGGGCTGCCTTCACCCCTCCGCACCCCCGGAGGCTTGGCCCAGCCCTGGTGGACGCGACGCTGCTGGCAGCCCTACCGCGTGCCAGGTGTCCTGGACGATGCCCGCTTTCTCCGTCAGGATCTCGATGAGCCGCTGGGCCTCCCCCTCGCCGAACACCGTGCTGCTGACCGTGGACACGAGCGTCTTGTAGGGCAGGTAGAGGGGCCCATCCGAGTCCGCAGGTGCTGGGGAGGAGAGAGGAGGGGTTGGGAGCGCTCGAGCCAACGGCAGGGCTGAGTAGCATCGCCTCAGTTGACTTCAACCCCATAACTGCCATTTCACGCCAGCAACCGCCCAGATGTCCACAGCCAAGTTTGATACCTCTCTAACTGAAAGCAATGTGACGAGCGCTGGGGACGGCGCTCACCACAGACAAACGTTCCCTGAGCCAGCTGCCACCTCTGCCTGGCTCTGCTACTGCTCCTGCCGCCCTGCCACCGCCCTCCATCACACTGATCGATTCCAGACGGAGCTGGGCACGCTTTGCTAAAGCCAGGGAGCAGAGACGTGGTGGGCATCAGAAGCTGGACTCCATTGTGACACAGCCTCGCTGGGGGACTGTCGCTCCACGCAGCGGTGCCAGTGATGCAGAGCAGCAAGGTCGTCTCCTGCCTTTCACCAGGCAGGTTCGTTCCAGCTCTTTGCTAAGGGAACGAGATGACTCCAGCCCTTCTCTGATCCCTCTGCCGGCTTACCCGACGGGGATATATGCAGAGGAACTTGGCCTTACCTGGCTCGCTCTTCTTCTTGGATGCAGCCACCTTCTTGACAGGTCCATTATGCTTCTGCTCCTCATGGGCTGGAAGAACATTGCTTTTCTTTATGGTGACAGAGCTGACCACTGGAGCACTTTGGTGCGCCTCTGGGACCTGTCCATTAGGTTTCTCTTGATGTTTCTTTCCTTTTCCTTTTTTCTCAACAGCTTCCTCTTTCTTCTTTTTCTCTTTTTCCTTCTGCTGAGTCTTCTTAAGCCCTTTGCCTTGCTTGGCCAAGGCTTCCTCAGAAGGACGGAGGACCTTCTCCATGAAGGTGAACACCAGGAAGATCCCGATGGCTGATACCACCATCAGACCTCCAAAGAGCACGACATTCGGCATCTGAGGGTCATAGACATCCATCCTGCCTTATTCTTCTGTGCCTGCAAGACACCACAACAACAGTTAGTGGGGAAAACAAAGAGGCGCAACAGCCTCTCTGTGAGCAGCGAGTTTCCCATGTCCATCTGTGTTGTGTGGGCAACCTGCTGACACCCCCCGCCCCCTCCCAGGTTTGCGCTCCTCCGCTGCGCTGCCTGCGCACGGTGCTCCAGCCACACCGCAGGGGCTGCTTGCGCTGGCTGCAGCAAGCTCCAGAAGAACCAAAGAGGGGGAAGAAAAAACCAGGGATGCAATCAGAGACAGCCACGAGCAAAGTGCCCATGCCATGTCCAATGGGACGCTTTTGCACGACCCTGGGCAATCCCTGCAGCCCTGCGGCAGTAAGAGAGCCCGTTTCCAGACTGCCTGGTGCAGTTTGGCCAAGACCTGGGCTCTCCCTGGGCCACCTGGCCTTATCTCTGCGCCCAGGCGCAGGTGGAAGTGCATCCAGGGTCTCAGCTCTGGAATAGAACACCCCCCTGGAAGGGGAAAGCATGCACGGGAGAGCTTTCCCCAGCTTTGCAGCAGCCCTGGCCGCCTCCCTTTGCCAGCCGCACCCTGCGGCACTGCTGGCCTCTGCCCAGCCTGGCAGGGAGGACACGCAGTGACCACATCCCACTGGGTCGCTGCTCCCAGCCTCCAGTGACGAGAACCACCCCAGCAATGATGCTACAGACGCCACACAGAGAACCAAGACGCTACCATCTCCTTGCAACGCAAACACCAGGAAAAGGCCCAAGTTCAAGCCAAAAAAAAGCAAAAGCATGGTCATTAACCATCTCATCTCCCCAGCAGATGCCCACAGGAAGAAACGAAACTTGCAAAGGGAGCACTGGATGTGGTGCTTCTCTTTCCACCTCTGCTGTTAACTGGCGGGCATCCGTTCCCACCCTCCTCTCCACGCTCAGGTTCTCCACCCATAACACACGGAGCCGCAAGGGAGACTGTACTGCCTGGTCTGAGACCTGGCCGGCAGGGTGCAGCCCCGCGCGGAGGAAGATGCTGCTGCCTCCACTCTTCTTAATCGCTAACCGAACCCCGTCCCGAGTCTGGAAGCCAGGCTCTTCCCCGCTGTCCCACTCGTGCGTTTCCCCCATGGGCACCACCTCCACGTGGCTCACACCACCCACCCCCCCACCCCCCCGATGCTGCAGCCAGGCAGTTCATCTGCGCAGGGGCACTCCCCAGGAGGTGCCAGGCTGCGCTTTCTCGTGATCAGTGCATCAAGCCCTCAGCTATCAGAAGTTCCCATCCCCGCCCTTAACTGTCAACATCATTGAATTTCCTCTTTAAGAGGTTGTGGGCTGGGGACGGAGGGAGTGGCTGGAAAGGGAGGAGGCAAAAATAAGAATAAAACTAAGGAGATCAGCATCTTTTCAAAACCTCAGTGCTCACAGGGAGAGACCTCAGAGCCTTTCCCTTTCTCACAGCCGACAGCGGCGAACTCACTCCCAGCCGAATCCGCACTGGTGCAGCGAGGGGGTGACAGGGCAATGAAAACGTCGCCTCCAACCCCCAGGGGGGTTGTTGAGGGCTGTTTCAACCAGCAGCCCAGCTCTCCCTGCCCGCCTCGCCAAGCATCCCAGACAAAGCAGCAGAGAGCCGGCAGGCGGGCAGGCTGCCAACGCCAGCTGGAACCAGCCTTCCCCCCGGCAGGACCAACTTTCTACACCAGGGCACCGCGCGAGATCCCAGCTGATACTACAGGCATCGCTATCCCGGCCCGTCCCAGTCGTTTGGGATTTCAGCGGCCTCAGCCGGCTCCATCCCAGCACAGCTGGTGCCAGCCCCCTCCCTCCTGACAGCGCAGCATCACTTTGGGATGGTCCCCATCGGGACAGAGGGATTACTCCTAACCTGCAGGGTGAAAAGGGATGGATTTCCTCTTCCTGGCAGGAAACAGAAACGAGGGTCCAGAGAACATGTACCCACGTCCTTCTGCTGGCTTTAGGGCCAGACCAATGTGCCCCGGAGCTGACCGGGGCGGAGCTGAGCGCCCTGCATTCCTCACCTGGCAACCCCAACAATGCGCTGGTACCAACAGAGCTGCTGACCTCACAGTGCCACCGCGTCAGACTTAGATCAAAATTCGCCACTCCAGCTTAGGGCAAGGGCATCACTGACTGCTGGCAAATGCTCTCCAGCCCCGTCAGCTGCTCCCGCCACCTCCCAGAGCAGCTGGATGCTGGATTGGTTTTTGGTTGTGGATGGCTGGGTTTTTTGAGATACTAGTGAGAGATGAGAACTTCACAAGTGAAATGCCCTGTGATGCAGCTCAAGTGAGCTCTGGCTAAAACTTACACCGTCTGACTGAATTTTAGAGGCACTAGAACTGTGCGCAGGACAAGAGCAGGTTTTGCAGTGTCTGTGACACCACAGCTGTGCCATGCAGAGCAGCACATCTGCACCATACAGGCTAGAAACCATTAGCTTCCTTCTAGAGCTGCTGCTGTGGCAGAGGACGTTCAAGCCTGTGTCTGTTGAAAGACACGATCTCAAACACCCTGTGCAACAGTAGGAATTAACAATGCGCTTGATCTAGAGATGTGGTTGTCATTACTCATTTCAAAAGGCATTGCATCTCCACGTGGAGAAGCAAAGCTCTGTTCAGCCTGTCAGACACCGTTAACCAAGGAGTAAACATCTTGCTGCAGCATTCAGAGATTTCATGCTCAGTCGGCCTGGCTTGTAGCCAGAGAGCGCCGACCCCCTTCAGTTCCTCCTGCTGCACTGGGCCAAAATCTTGCAGCCTGCAAGACAGACAGGATCGTTGTGCAGCAGTGCCAGCCTTCACACGACAGCTGGCCAGTGGACTGCAACTAGCCAGGGAGGCTGTGCTGCACAGGTGGAAGTTAAAAAAAAAAAAGAAAGAAAGAAAGAAATCCTGAAGAAATTCAGCTTTTCTCCACATCAGACGGCTTGGGTTGGGCTCCCTGATCTCCAAAAAAAGAATCCATTGTTGATTCCTTGGAGCAGCAAAGCCTTTCTGGTCTCTACAGCCCAGATGCTCACTCTGATTCTTTCACCCACCTCTCCAGAGCCAGCGGGAGCCGAGTCAGCCATTGGAGCCTGCCTGCGTGTAGCTTCCTCACCCGCCATACCCAGGGTAGCCCTAGAAAGGAGAGGTGCGCTCCTGAGAGAGCCTGCAGCGAAAAGGGGAACAGTCTGAGCACGGATGGAGTGAAAACGTTCTCCCCGGTATTTCTGCATTGCTATTTGGCATGTAGCCAGATGTCTGCTCTGACACACGTCAGAGAAAACCATCCAAATGCCTAAGCTAAGGCAGGGCTTACCTGCTTGGTGACCCGATTGCCTCTTCTAATGTTACTACCAAGTACATTTGATTGATTACTAGCATGCTGGAATACCTTCATTAGTATGGATGGAAACGGAGCTTTTGAAATTGATGTGTCAGCTCCTTCCACCCCATCCCTGAAGGACCAGGCGTGTCCGAGAAACAGGCCAACACAACCGTTGAGATGTTTCAAGCCCTGTTACCAGGCCCACCAGGAGGATGTGTTCCCCCTGGGTAACGCCAGGGATGCTTGACTGGCCTGCGGGCTGGAATAACGCTGCTTCTGTTGGTGCAGGCAAAACGCTGAGGTGGCCAGGTTACAGGAGTGGTGCGGCAAGCTGATGAACGAGCTGTCTGAGAAGTCAGAGGTGCTGCGGCAAGAGGAGCAGCTGAGGAAGAGCTGGAAGATGAAAGTGGCGGCCTTGGAGAGGCAGATGGAGCAGCTGCAGGTCAGGCAAGCGCCTGCAAACCTGCTCCCGCCGGGTGTGAGGGTGGGGGGGGAAGCCTAGGTGGTGCACCGTGCTGGGTGGTAGCCTCAGGTGAGAGAGGAAACCCAGTGGCCCCTGCCAGCGGGTGCTCACGAGGACGTGGGTGCTCCCTCTCGACTCTGAAGCCCTTGGTGCAGGAGGTAGAGCTTGTGGCTTTGTTATTGTCACCGGGGTGTGGCTGGATTTGGGGGTTTAGGGGTGTTTAAAGGACACCTCCCAGGTAGAGCCTCTGAGCACGCCGCTGGAGCAGTGGCGCATCGCTGGCTTGTGGCCGCCGAGGCAGCTCAGTGGAGACCTGAGGTGACCCCAGATGTTTTGGAGGGGGGAGTCGCCAGATGGCCAAGGGAGACTCAGGCAGATGCCTTCTTTTGACTCCCATGTAGGAAAAACTAGGAAAAAAAAAAAAAAGAAAGAACCGGGGCCAGGCAGCAAGCGAACTACAGGAGCGACTGAAGGTTACCCAGGACCAACTGGCCAAAGGGAGACTGAAGAAGTGTAAAGAACAGCTTCAGGAAACGGTACTTGTGGTGGCCGCAGCCATCCCTCCCCTTGGTGCTGGTGGAGGGCAGGGGGAAGCGCGTGTCAGGCAGTGGTTGAAAACCGGAGACAAGGTGGCACTTGCTGCCAGAAACCATCTGGGTGGCTTTTGGGAAGCTCTGGGAGCACAGGAGATGGTGGCCATGGTTCTCCCTTCTCAAAAGGCAGGACCTGGCCCATCTGTGAAACGCTTTGATGCTTGAGCTGCCACGAGGATAAGGTTGAGAGCCAGTTGAGTAACCCACCTCTCTTTTCCTTCTCCAGGGGGAAGAGGACAGTTTGAAGGAAGGGACTTCAGTCTGACGAGTCTGTGACCTAGACCTTACCGTCACCTTACCAAAATGCCTTACACATTCCTAAAACGAAAACTAAAAATATATGCCTGATTTACTGTAGAAAAAAGTTGCAAGCCATTCGTGACCTAAAACCTAGTTTTGAAACTTAGAAAAAACCCCAAACACAAAAACCCAACCAGTAAACACTGCAGGCATATGTTTGTAAGAAAATCTTCATACTGTTTTGTACAACTACCGTTTGTTCCCAAGGGCACCGCACCGACCACATCGGGGCAGGCAGAACCCACAAATCTGTGAAAAGGGAAGACTCTGTTTGTACATCAACTGGTGATTTTTTTTTTCCTTTCTTTTTTACTTTTTTTGTTTTGGTTTGGGTTTTTTTGTTTGTTGGAGTGGAAGAAGTGTGAAAGTGAGACCCAGCATGGAAGGAAGCCTCTCTTTGATGGGTGGCTCTTGGCGCGTATCCTTTTGTGTATTTCTGGGTGTCGATGCATTTACAATGATGTAGTGAAAAGAGCTTATTCTTGCTTCATTTTCCGGGTTATTATTTACTAATTTTTTATTAAGTTTGCAAGCCAGCCAGGTGTTTGGGGTCACTGAAGAAGGACCCTGCTGTGGCCGGGAGCAGATCCTTTACTCCCCCGCCTTGCTTGCTGTGCTGCAAACAGCCATCCCCTCTGTTTTTTCTCCAAGATACGCAAAGGAGAGAAGCCTTCCCTTCCAGCCACGAGTGTTCTCACACTGGCGGTGCACCCCGAGGTCCCCTGCCACGGGGTCAGGCTGAGCGTGGGGACAGGGCAGAGCAGCGTGAGCGTGGGGACAGGGCGCAGCAGCACAGCCTCGCCAGCCCAGCGCAGGCTGCTCCTGCTCTCTTAAGCCTCAGCGCACCCCAGAAATTCTGTCCCTGCGGGTGCTGCGTGGTGGTGGTCCTTGGGCACTGCCAGGCTCTTCAGCCTTCTCTCTCCCCTTCTTGTGGCTTTCCTGTTGAAACTCCACACAAACCCACCCTTTTTCCCCCGAGTTTTCTTCTTTTTAAATACTTTTTCTTTTTTTATTTCAAGTTGGTTTATTGGGAAATGGCAGAGACCACGTCACAGCTTGGTGCCTGCCTCCTCACAATAAAGCTGCTGAGCCCGGCGCTGACATCAGCGGGATTTGAGGAGCTGGTGGGGGGAAAAGGCCCCCAGAGTACTTGGTACCTCTGGGGGGTGTGAAGAACCAAGGCCAGGAAGGGGGATGAAGGCCAGACCCGCCTCCCTTTTGTTCCCAGAGAAGTCTGCGTGTGCTCAGCCTCTATATTAGACACACCAGAGATTCCACGCAGGCAGGACTGGGTAGACACGTGTCCTGTCCCCCCAGCACTGCAGCTTTGGGGGTCACGATGGAGAAGGGATGTGCAAATCACACTTGGGCTCTGGGGTATGTGCGTGACCTGTCTCTGATCAGGCAAGAAAAAGGGGTCCTGCTGAATTCTGGCTGAGGGAATGGCAAGCTGAGAGCCCACCCCCCACCCCCACTGCCTGGTGATTAACAGTGGTCAATTAATTACAGAGCAGACTCCAGCTGCTTAGAGTGCTTTCTCCTGTGTCTGGGAACACAGATCCTTGCGTCTTCTACTTCATGAGAAAGGAATGCCTCCTGTTGTTGTGTTGTGTGTTTTTTTTAAGGAGAATACTAGTGTTCTAATGAACTAATAAAGCACGAAGTCCAAGCAAATGGGCCAGAGGACCTGCCCCGAGCTTGCACTGCTGAGAAGCCAGGAGGCTCCCTGGTCGTAGCTCTTGAAGCAAGTCCCGTGTAGATGTCATGCAGTGCCACAACTCTACAGGCATTCCATGTTTTAATAGATCAGTTATGTAAAGCAACCATTCTAGGCAAGGGTTTCACTAACTGCAGGGAAGCTGTTGGTAGAATAAAGCACATTTTGGAGATGTAGCTCGTATGTACAAATGACCCTCAGCAAATCAAATCTAAGGATTTCTCTTGGTTTATTAATATTTGCATTGGTTGTCCAGCAGCCCAATACTGTCCCCAATGGATTAACGCTAAAGGTCTCCAAAAATGTTGGTCCAACGCTGCAAAGTGTCAATGTGTCATGGGATGAAAGGGGGGTGGGGGTGGGGTGGGGGTGTGAGAACAAACTGGTTCCTGTTCTTAATTTTCCGAGTTGTAAAAAGCAAAATTCAGTCAGTCTTTTTGAGGCTGCTGGTCAAATGGCCAAACTCAGAAACAGTTTCCCCTGTAACCACTTTATACAGAACTGAAAACCTGTAGTGAAAGTTAGGCTAAAACAACCTGTTGGCACAAAAACTGGGTTAAATTCTTAGTGCTAGCAGTTGCAGAGCAGTACTAATAAAGGCCAATCCTGAAGTGAAACAGACATAAAATAGACACATTTTTCTGGAGAAATAGTCCTAATCCACTCTTGTAAACTCACGGTGCAGTAATAATATTTAAAGGTTCACTTGTTCTAGAGGTTCAGTGTTCTTGTTATGAAGTGCCTTGAGTTCTCCTTCAGCCTGAGGGATTCCATCAACTACTTTTCTGTTGACATAGTTTAATTTAGAACTACCTTCGTTTCTCTAATACACACTTACTAGCGGGTCAGATGCTTCTGAGGCTTCTACAAATGCCGATACTTCTATCAGAGTGCTCCAGTTCTATGGGTAGTACAGTGAAAAGAAACCACATCTCAAAAAGTGGTATTCTCAGCCCCAGTCTTTGGTCACTTGGTCCGTTTGTTCATAATCACTATTGATCTAACGTGGTAGAACCAATCAGCCTGACTAATATGGCTTGATCTGGGCTTTTTGTCTGTTAGCTTCTTTAATTCTGCAGAAATGCATGGAAATACCACCTAGACAGTCTGACCTGAAACTGAAATGCCTTTTGTATGGGGGGTAGAAAGCATTCCTGTGCCAGCTCCAGAGATCTTAAAAGGCTTCCACGTTTCACCGGTGGTTGCTTAAAGCTGTTTCCTTTGTGCAGTGTGTACATGGGAGTTGCACAGAGTTTTCCTGTATGTCTGTAGAGAAGAAGAAGAAAGAAAAAAACAAAACAAACCCCTTAGCCTCCCGTGCGTTACTGGGATATGTTCTGTGCGTGCCAAATTCAAACAGCCTAAATAAATGGGCTTTCCCTCCCCTGGGTCAGCGAGTGACTCCTCTGCAGCCTGCGGACTAGCCCTCCTGCAGCGGGGCCAGCGCTGCCGGCTGAGCGTGCCAGTGCCCCGCGTCAGCCGGGGGCTCGGGAGGCTGGTACGCGCCTGCTGCAGCTGCCGCACGGGGAGAAAGGATGGGGGTACGGGCCGGGGGGAGCAGGCTGGAAGTAAGAGCTGGCGGAGGTGGATGGAGTGGGGCGCGGGGAAGCAGGTTCACCTGCCTGCTGAGTGACGGCCAGCCTGCCGCGGGCTCCAGCTCCCTGGCAGCGCCTGCTCTCGGCCCGGGGGGCTTCAGACCCAAACGCCCACGCCTTGGGGAGCTTCCTGGGAAACTTGTTGCAGTCCGAGCAGGAGAAACCCTGCACATGTCAGTCACTTCCCCCGTGAGAACTGGGGGGGCTTTCTCTGGCCGGCCGCTGGAGCCCAGGCGCTTCCAGGCCGCCCCCTCCCCTGAGCTCTGGGCAGCTGTGTGGGGACAGAGCGGCACTGTCCCCACCGCTCCCGGCACAGCAGCGGGCTGCGCTGGCTCAGCCGCAGGGCCAGGGAAATGGTGGTCCGTGACCTCTCGCAGCATGTGCCCGCTCTGGCCACACTGCGCGGTTCAAACCTTGAATTCAAAGGCAGGCGGCGACGGACTGCTCTGACTTGGCACCCACACAGGTCACAGCGTTGGGAGCACAAGGGTTTCCGATGCAAAGAGACCCACCAGAGCGAAGCTTTGTGACTTCCAAGAAAAGCAAAGCGGCCTGGTTTGAGCTGGGGCTTTTCGCTTGTGTTTCAGTCAGCTCTGAGCTCACCCAAAAGCGGCTCGTCGTCGTCCTCATCAAGGGCTCCTCCTTGCCGAGGTGTCTGCAGGACTGGTCTCTGTCCCAAGTCCAGGTTGAGAAGGAAATGTGGTGACACAGCGGGACTGGTGCTGCCTGACAAACAACGGGAACTCTGAATAGCGAATGCTGTACCACTTATCTAAAGGATGACGCACCTACGTTTAGTTAAAAGTCGGGAGATGTCCAAGGACCCTTACTGCCACATGACGGATGCACAGACTGCTAAGGCCTTGGGTTGGTTATCTTCAGAAGGGACATTCTGTCTTAGATTCCTGTTGTACATGCAACGTGGCGAAGACAAAGACTTTAAACATGGCCCCTGAGGAATAGAGTCTGCGCAGAGACAACTCCTCAAGGACATTGTGCAGGCATGAGATATGTAAATGAATTCTCAGAATTGTAATGAATATGTAAACCATTTCTTGGAAAACTCATGAATAGGTCTGAGTAGCTTGTATAAAGGGGGGACTGAAAAGTCACCTCGGGGTGCATGACTTTGGTGGCGCGATCCCCCATGCACCCAGCGCTGCCGAATAAAGACAACCTCCGCTCGCCTGCATACTGCTGACTGATTCTTCAAATCACCCTCTCCTGACAAAGGGCATATTAACTTAATGAAAAGGAAAACACCAACTGCACGGAGATCACTAAAATCACCTAGAAAAGGGAGTAGTAGCAAACCCCAAGTTCCTACTTTTCTTTTCTAGGTGGCCATTTCCTACAAAAATAACTGCTTTTTCCAGTCTGCTTTTCTTTCTGGTTTCAAAGATGCATTTTGCCTCAGTATTGACAAGGAAATCACAGGAATTTGGATGGGGTTTTTTTTTCTTTTCTTTTTTCCTTTTCTTTTTTTTAGAGCAGGCCATAAATTTGAACCTCCATCATGAGCTTAGTGTTTTCTAAGAAGAAATTTTCTTCACTTTTTGAAAAGCAGTGGACTGCTCACTATGGCTTTCACCACTGAGGAAACTACTTCAACTACCACAGTATCAGAAAACCTAAGACACTTACATAGTACTACAAATAAGAATTAGAGATTATTTCCTTAGCTTACCCTTTCACTGGCATTTTAATAATTTTGAGCTCTCCCCAGATGAAAAAATCTTTTTGTCTTTTTCTTCTATCGTGTTTTCATTCTCCATTTTCAAACAGTCATTCTTCCTTACAGTAATCTTTTGTTTCATTTGCCGATTAGTGATGTTATTTAATTTATCCACACATTCCTGTTTTGCCACCGCCTGCACTTTTGAACATCTTTCTTTGCTTTTTCCTTCTCAACCTATAAAAACAAAGTTAAGCTTCACGTATTTCTAGAAGACAGAAACACCACATCCAGGATTGATTAATTCAGGGTTTACCTCTGAAATAATAGAAAATGAAATCTTTTTTGTAATTCATAGAGAAGCATTTTCACAAAATTACACTACAAAGTGTATTATGCCATTGAAAGTACTTTGAATTCACTCATCATGAAGGACATAACAAAAATACAGCCCTTAGAAAGAAAACAATAGTGTCTCTTAAAACAGGAACAAGAAAAAAGTGAAAACATTACTGATGGACAAAGCGTTAGGAGGACTGCACAATGTCTGTTGTAACACCACCAGAAAAAAATCAAGTGGAACTGTGCTGGGCTACTGCTCCCTGAACAAGGGGAGGAAAGAAAAAAAAAGATCCCAAACCCACAAACACAACTGGTTTCACAGGAAAGAGGAATTTTAGTGAAAGGCAATGAAGACATGTTATCGATTTGTTAATAAGTTAAGATTGATTGACTATTTGATTGATTAATTGATTTTATAAAATCATTTTATAAAATTGAAAAATAGAAGGATAAGAAATATTTTTAATGAAACTCTTAGTTGCACAGTAAAAGCTGCTATGAGATCTTCTGTACGTCCTGTACCAAGGCTAGAAGAAGGGGCTGGAACCATTGTTAAAACTTAGGTAATAACTTTAGGGTTGAAAGGTTTCTTTGTATTTAACCAGTCTTCTGTATGCAGAGGTGTACTGAAATGTCAGAATATGAGATGAATGGGAACTGGGGAGAGTCGACTGGAACAGCTTGTGGTTACCTGCCAAGAAACTGTGAACTTCAGTAAAAGGTAATTCCAGCAGGGGGAGATCGCGACCACCGACTCATACACCACCTACCCAAATCGTACCCCAGACCCATTTCTAGACCTTTCTAAGCTCTACTGCGCAGAATCGGATATAGGAGGAGAATATGTTAATGATTTACAGGAAATGTTATGATTATGCATGAATATTTAATGAATATGTATGAATAAGTTATATCTATGGAATCTGATTTTGGGACCTGGCGTGCGTTGATCGTGAGAGGACTCGCTCACGCACCCGGCCGTCAATAAAGAAGTGTCTGCTTATCTACATCACATTGGTGTCGATAAGTTCTTCAGTCCGAGATTTCGGTAACAGTTTTGGCGACCCAGATGGGACCTCACTGAAGGAGACCGGCGGAGTCAGGGACCTGATCGGTTCCAGCCGGCACCGAGGATTTCTCGGGGACACCCATCGATCCCCGATCCGTAAGGCTCTTCGCGACGTTCCCTGGATTTTTGGGTAAGACACTTCTTTTTTTAATTGTAGTAAGTAAGTGCACTAGAGGAAGTGGGTAGGAGTCCCACTATAATAATTGTATGGGAAAGAGTGGGATGGAGTCCCACCAGTGGGTTGGAGCCCCACTGAGTAAGTCTGCCTGTCAGACGCGGTGAAAGAGCTGCGCAGGGTAGGACTAGGAGTCTGCCCGTAAGACATAAGCGAAAGCTATTGCAGGGTTGGACTAAAAGGATCCTTGTGGAAGTGGAAGCCTAGGCGTCTGCCCGTAAGACATAAGCGAAAGCTATTGCAGGGTTGGACAAAAGTGGAGACAAGAGAAACTATACGCTATAGTGTTCTCTAAGGTAGTGCCTCTAACAAGAAGTTAGAAGAAGTTTTTGGTGTTCTTTGTTGTTTTGTGAGTTTGTGTATTAAGAAGAAAATTAAGAGGTATAATATTGTGTTATATGTTTGTTTTCTTTGTTGTTCTGTGAGTTTGTGTATTAAGAAGAAAATTAAGAGGTATAATATTGTGTTATATGTTTGTTTAAAGTAACTGTGGGAAAGTGTGAGTGTGGCTGTAAGGGTCAGACGTATAATTGAGAACGAAAGCGAGTGGGAGTGTGGATCCGCGGATCGGAGTGACAGAGTTGAATAATTGTGTATTGTACTGTGAGTAATTACACCATGGCAACTAAGTTAACTTGGTTGTTTAAAAGTAAAAGCATGGGTAATCTTGCTGTAAATGACAAAATCCCGAAAAATTCTTTGTTGGGATGTTTATTGGCACATTGGGGAAATTTACAGGATGATCTGCAAAAGAGCCAGATGATTGAGTTTGTAATAATTTGAGTATTGTAATAATTGGTGGCCTTTGTATATATTGGATGATCAGGAAAAGTGGCCCACGAATGGGACACTGAATTGTAACACTATTTTGCAGTTAATGCTGTATTGTAAAAGAGAAGGGAAATGGAATAAAATGCCAGATGTGGATTTGTTTTTTTTACTTAAGACAAAGAAAGGATTGGCAGGATGAATGTAAGCTAACTATTGGAGATAATTTGGTAATGGCTGTAACTTCTGATAATAAGAAAGTGGAAAAAAATGTTGTTTAAATTGTGAGGTTGGGAGTGGATACAGAAGCGACATTTTTTTATTAAATACCTGTAAAGGAAAAATTGGAACAACAACAGGCCATTCCTGCAACCCCTGGATTTGAAATTTGGAAATAAGATAATTACACATGAATATTTGTATGTACCAGTATGTCCGGTACCCTTCTTAGGAAGAGATTTGTTATCCAAATTAAATGTACAGATTGTTTTTGACGAAGGAGAACTTTTCTTGAAAATACCTGAGTCAAAAACGGGAGAAATCCTGACGATACAAGAAAAGGTAAAGGAGCAAGAAATTCCACCGGAGGTGGATTTGGCAGTGATCCCTACTGTATGGGAGACAGATATTCCTCGTAAATCGAAACTAGCAGAACCAGTTAAAATAGATTTGAAGGAAGGCGCAGAACAGTGAGAATTAAACAGTATCCAATCAAACCGGAAGTGAGACAGGAATTGAAGAAATGGATTGATAAATTTTTGGAGTATAAAATTTTGGAAGAATGTGCATCTGAGTATAATACTCCTATTTTACCAGTCAGAAAACCTTCGGGTGAATATAGACTGGTACAAGACTTGAGAGCAGTAAATCAAATAGTTGAGGATATTTATCCTGTAGTAGCAAACCCTTATACACTGTTAACAGCATTGAGGGAGAATTATCAGTGGTTTACAGTGCTTGATTTAAAAGATGCTTTCTTTTGTATACCTTTGGAAAAGGGAAGCAGAAAACTGTTTGCTTTCGAATGGGAAAATCCTCAAACCAGGCAAAAGATGCAGCTGACATGGACTAGATTACCCCAAGGATTTAAAAACAGTCCAACTATTTTTGGAAATCATTTAGCAAAGGAACTTGAAATCTGGAAACAGGACAAACCAAGACCTGGGCATTTACTCCTACAATATGTGGATGACATATTGATAGCTACAGAAGAAAGACCTACCTGTATACAGGTGACTATTGACCTCTTGAATTTCCTGGGACTAAATGGGTATAAGGTATCCAGGAAGAAAGCCCAGATAGCCTGCCAGACTGTGATATATCTGGGCTTTGAGATTTCAAAAGGACAACGACAATTAGGAAAAAATCGCAAAGAAGCTATTTGTGGTATACCTGAGCCGAGAAATATTCATGAACTCAGAGCATTTTGGGGAATGACTGGGTGGTGTCGCCTTTGGATCATGAACTATGGGCTAATAGCTAAACCGCTGTACGAGGCCCAAAAGAACCCTTCCTTTGTATGGGGCCCACAACAACAAAAGGCTTTTGTAGAGTTGAAGCGTGCCTTAATGTCTGCACCTGCCTTGGGACTGCCGGATCTAACCAAAGATTTCCAGCTGTTTGTACATGAAAGGCAACACCTTGCACCGGGCGTGTTAACCCAGAGGATAGGAAGCTGGAAACGACCAGTCGGATATTTCTCTAAACAACTGGACACAGTGAGTAAAGGGTGGCCAAACTGCCTGCGAGCAGTGGCCGCAACAGTGATGCTCATACAAGAAGCTCGGAAATTGACTTTGGGAAGAACAATAACAGTCTATGTGCCACACATGGTGATAACTGTCCTAGAACAGAAGGGGGGACACTGGCTGTCCCCCAGCCGAATGATGAAGCACCAGGTGGTATTGACTGAACAGGATGATGTGATTCTAAAGACAACTAACCTGGTAAATCCTGCAGTGTTTTTAAGTTCCATACAGGAAGAAGGACGACTGGAACATGATTGCTTGGCTACCATCGAGTATGTTTATTCCAGTCGTGAAGATCTGAAGGATGTGCCATTGGAGAGACCAGACTGGGAACTGTATACTGATGGAAGCAGCTTTATGGAACACGGAGTCCGATACGCCGGATATGCGGTAACAACAGAGACTACAGTCATAGAAGCAGGAGCATTGGCGGGTACCACATCAGCCCAAAAGGCGGAACTCATCGCTTTAATTCGAGCCTTAGAATTAAGCAACGACAAGAGAGTAAATATCTGGACTGATTCAAAATATGCCTTTGGGGTAGTGCATGTCCATGGAGCTTTGTGGAAAGAGAGGGGGTTATTGTCCTCTCAAGGATCAAACATTAAGCATCAAACAGAGATTTTACGATTATTACAAGCAGTTCAAAAGCCAGATCAAGTAGCAATCATGCACTGTACGGCACACCAGACTGGCAATACAAAAATAATAGCTGGGAATAATTTAGCTGATAGAACAGCAAAAAGGGTAGCAAAGAAACAAGCATTGCAAATGGCAATAATTCCTTCTAAAACAGTAACCCTTCCCAGGGAGAAACCGAGATATTCAGAGGAAGATGACAAATCGGGTCAGTTATTAAATGCTAAGAAAAACTTAGCGGGATGGTGGGTAACTCCTAATGGACAGGTAGTAATTCCACCTCCTGTGATGAGAGAGATAATTCAAACGAGACATCAAGAGTGTCACTGGGGGGCAGAAGCCTTAGTAACATCTTTGGGAAAGCAAGTAATATCAGTTAAGATGTTGGGAATAGCTAATACGGTAACTGCAAAGTGTGAAGTACGTTTGAAAACCAATCCAGTGATTAAGAAAAAGGTTCAAATGGGCAGACTGAAATCTGGTACAGAACCTGGAGATTATTGGCAAGTAGATTTTTCAGAGCTGCCTAGACAAAATGGGTACCAGTATATCCTGGTAAGGGTTGATACTTTTACAGGATGGCCAGAAGCCCTTCCCTGTCGCACCACACAAGCAAAAAGAGGTTGTGAAGTGGTTATTACAAGAAATAATCCCGAGATTTGGAGTTCCTATTGGAATTTCCTCTGACAGAGGTCCACACTTTGTTGCTGAAGTAGTCCAAAGTGTTAGCAAAACATTGGGTATTAATTGGTATTTGCATGCGTCTTGGAGGCCACAATCTAGTGGGAAAGTGGAAAGGATGAATCAAACATTAAAACGACAAATAAGTAGAATTTGTCAAGAAACCAGTCTAAAGTGGCCTCAGGCACTTTCATTGGCATTATTATGAAACAGGGTACAGCCAAAGACACAGGAGGCATTCCTTTCTCATGAAGTAGAAGACGCAAGGATCTGTGTTCCCAGACACAGGAGAAAGCACTCTAAGCAGCTGGAGTCTGCTCTGTAATTAACTGACCACTGTTAATCACCAGGCAGTGGGGGTGGGGGGTGGGCTCTCAGCTTGCCGTTCCCTCAGCCAGAATTCAGCAGGACCCCTTTTTCTTGCCTGATCAGAGACAGGTCACGCACATACCCCAGAGCCCAAGTGTGATTTGCACATCCCTTCTCCATCGTGACCCCCAAAGCTGCAGTGCTGGGGGGACAGGACACGTGTCTACCCAGTCCTGCCTGCGTGGAATCTCTGGTGTGTCTAATATAGAGGCTGAGCACACGCAGACTTCTCTGGGAACAAAAGGGAGGCGGGTCTGGCCTTCATCCCCCTTCCTGGCCTTGGTTCTTCACACCCCCCAGAGGTACCAAGTACTCTGGGGGCCTTTTCCCCCCACCAGCTCCTCAAATCCCACTGATGTCAGCGCCGGGCTCAGCAGCTTTATTGTGAGGAGGCAGGCACCAAGCTGTGACGTGGTCTCTGCCATTTCCCAATAAACCAACTTGAAATAAAAAAAGAAAAAGTATTTAAAAAGAAGAAAACTCGGGGGAAAAAGGGTGGGTTTGTGTGGAGTTTCAACAGGAAAGCCACAAGAAGGGGAGAGAGAAGGCTGAAGAGCCTGGCAGTGCCCAAGGACCACCACCACGCAGCACCCGCAGGGACAGAATTTCTGGGGTGCGCTGAGGCTTAAGAGAGCAGGAGCAGCCTGCGCTGGGCTGGCGAGGCTGTGCTGCTGCGCCCTGTCCCCACGCTCACGCTGCTCTGCCCTGTCCCCACGCTCAGCCTGACCCCGTGGCAGGGGACCTCGGGGTGCACCGCCAGTGTGAGAACACTCGTGGCTGGAAGGGAAGGCTTCTCTCCTTTGCGTATCTTGGAGAAAAAACAGAGGGGATGGCTGTTTGCAGCACAGCAAGCAAGGCGGGGGAGTAAAGGATCTGCTCCCGGCCACAGCAGGGTCCTTCTTCAGTGACCCCAAACACCTGGCTGGCTTGCAAACTTAATAAAAAATTAGTAAATAATAACCCGGAAAATGAAGCAAGAATAAGCTCTTTTCACTACATCATTGTAAATGCATCGACACCCAGAAATACACAAAAGGATACGTGCCAAGAGCCACCCATTAAAGAGAGGCTTCCTTCCATGCTGGGTCTCACTTTCACACTTCTTCCACTCCAACAAACAAAAAAACCCAAACCAAAACAAAAAAAGTAAAAAAGAAAGGAAAAAAAAAATCACCAGTTGATGTACAAACAGAGTCTTCCCTTTTCACAGATTTGTGGGTTCTGCCTGCCCCGATGTGGTCGGTGCGGTGCCCTTGGGAACAAACGGTAGTTGTACAAAACAGTATGAAGATTTTCTTACAAACATATGCCTGCAGTGTTTACTGGTTGGGTTTTTGTGTTTGGGGTTTTTTTTAAGTTTCAAAACTAGGTTTTAGGTCACGAATGGCTTGCAACTTTTTTCTACAGTAAATCAGGCATATATTTTTAGTTTTCGTTTTAGGAATGTGTAAGGCATTTTGGTAAGGTGACGGTAAGGTCTAGGTCACAGACTCGTCAGACTGAAGTCCCTTCCTTCAAACTGTCCTCTTCCCCCTGGAGAAGGAAAAGAGAGGTGGGTTACTCAACTGGCTCTCAACCTTATCCTCGTGGCAGCTCAAGCATCAAAGCGTTTCACAGATGGGCCAGGTCCTGCCTTTTGAGAAGGGAGAACCATGGCCACCATCTCCTGTGCTCCCAGAGCTTCCCAAAAGCCACCCAGATGGTTTCTGGCAGCAAGTGCCACCTTGTCTCCGGTTTTCAACCACTGCCTGACACGCGCTTCCCCCTGCCCTCCACCAGCACCAAGGGGAGGGATGGCTGCGGCCACCACAAGTACCGTTTCCTGAAGCTGTTCTTTACACTTCTTCAGTCTCCCTTTGGCCAGTTGGTCCTGGGTAACCTTCAGTCGCTCCTGTAGTTCGCTTGCTGCCTGGCCCCGGTTCTTTCTTTTTTTTTTTTTTTCCTAGTTTTTCCTACATGGGAGTCAAAAGAAGGCATCTGCCTGAGTCTCCCTTGGCCGTCTGGCGACACTCCCCCCTCCAAAACATCTCGGGTCACCTCAGGTCTCCACTGAGCTGCCTCGGCGGGCACAAGCCAGCGATGCGCCACTGCTCCAGCGGCGTGCTCAGAGGCTCTACCTGGGAGGTGTCCTTTAAACACCCCTAAACCCCCAAATCCAGCCACACCCCGGTGACAATAACAAAGCCACAAGCTCTACCTCCTGCACCAAGGGCTTCAGAGTCGAGAGGGAGCACCCACGTCCTCGTGAGCACCCGCTGGCAGGGGCCACTGGGTTTCCTCTCTCACCTGAGGCTACCACCCAGCACGGTGCACCACCTAGGCTTCCCCCCCCACCCTCACACCCGGCGGGAGCAGGTTTGCAGGCGCTTGCCTGACCTGCAGCTGCTCCATCTGCCTCTCCAAGGCCGCCACTTTCATCTTCCAGCTCTTCCTCAGCTGCTCCTCTTGCCGCAGCACCTCTGACTTCTCAGACAGCTCGTTCATCAGCTTGCCGCA